>NC_048542.1:14380666-14680666 GCF_902806685.2 Maniola hyperantus | reverse complement strand
TCTGCTATTCATGCAAAAATTAAAAACGCAAATTAATATCAAATTATTTGCAGTTAGAATAGCTAATGCTGATTTTATATGAACTAGGTAATGTTACTATTTTGATTATATCGCCATTTTTTAGGGTTCCGTACCTCAAAAGGAAAAACGGAACTCTTATTGGACCACTTCGTTTTCTGTCTGTCTATCTCTCCGTCCTTCGTATCTGTCAAGAAAACCTATAGGGTACTTCCCGTTGGCCTACAATCAAGAAATTTAGCAGGTAGGTAGGTAGGTAGTAGGTAAAAGCAAAAATCCAAAAACCGTGAATTTATGGTTACCTACATCACAAAAAATGTTATACTTAATGTATTTTCAATTTTCAAAGTAAAATAACTATAAGCAAAATCATACCATATCATATGAAAGGGCATTCTGTACAAAAAATGCCTGAGTATACGGAACCCTCGGTGCGCGACTCTAACTCGTACTTGACCGATTTTTATATTAATATTTAGCAGTTTCCTTGATAGGTACCTACTTACCTAGCTATGATCTCGGTTCATTATTACATGTTTTTTTAATCTTTAATCACAAAAACCAAGATGGTTTCAAACTGGTTTTAAAATAATTAATACTCTAAATGTTATACTACTAGATTTTAAATTAATCGTAACTTAAATAAATTATGGATTTCAGTATCCTGTTGCCCTAACCTTTCCTCGTCTACTCAATATCCTGTTGGCGACTTATTGAATTGAATGATATCTAATCATTCAATTCAATAAGTCGCCAACAGGATATTGAGTAGACGAGGAAAGGTCCTAACCTTTCCTCGTCTACTCAATATCCTGTTGGCGACTTATTGAATTGAATGATATCTAATCATTCAATTCAATAAGTCGCCAACAGGATATTGAGTAGACGAGGAAAGGTTAGGGCCAGATATACATTACACAGTTAAAGCAAGATTACCGTTAAGTAAACTTTGATCACAAAAAACCATCCAAGTGCAAGTCAGACTCGCGCACCGAGAGCTCCGTAATACAGTTGTATTTTTTAGACATTTTGCACGATAAATCAAAAACTATTATGCATAAAAATAAATAAAACTCAAACTCAAACTTAAACTCAAATTATTTATTCAGAATAGCTAAAATTTTACGCTTAGGTACTGATAGTCAAAATTGTTAATTTGTAAGATGATATAGTGGTATAATTAATACGTACTTAAAAACTAAAGCTAAAATTTAGAATGTACAGGTAAAGCACTTTCAGATACCCCACTTGGTATACTTAGTTACCTTACTTTGAAATGGAAATACTAATTATTTGTTCATGAACACATTTTAATTTTTTTTGGTGATGTAACCACAAATTCACGGTTTTCGGATTTATTCCTTTACTTGTGCTATAAGACCTACCTACTTACCAAATTTCATGATTCTAGGTCAAGGGAAGTACCCTATAGCTTTTGTTGACAGACAGACAGAGAGACAACAAAGTGATCTTATAAGGGTTCCTTTTTCCTTTTGAAGTACGGAACCCTAAAAAACAAGCAACTAATCTATGGTTGCACTGTGGATGCACAACTCAGTGACTAAGTCAAAGTTGAAAATTACCACTAAAAATAAAGGTTAGGTATTTTATCTTAACGGTAATCTTGCTTCAACCGCCTGATGTTCAACTGGCTGTTAATCATACATTGTAATTAAGCAAAGGATGACGTGGTAAAAGTATTTTCTTTTTAAAAGCGGCAAATCCAACACTTCAAAGAAATTCTTTGCTATTTGACACGTCTTGTAAATCCCTGTGTTGTAACTTGAAATGCGTGCATCGTGCACTCTTAACTATCACTTGCGAAGCTAAAATAGATTGTTTTAGCTTATGTTGCAACAACTAGTAAATAGGGTTACCAAGCAATAGAATTAGATTAGAAGTGTCACTTTTTCTATTCCGTATGAATGAATGAATGATTTATTTATTGATTTATTTATTAGTAGATATAGTACTCAAAAGAAAACCGGTTCTTTTATGGAATCATCACAATATATGTTTGTATCACAATTTCTTACAAAATATTTTAATATTTTCTAAAGTATTCTCGTCTAACAGAGCAAGGCAAAAAAGAGAAGCCATGTCAGCTATAAAAGGTCTCCGATCATCATGTCCGACGACAAAAAAGCGGACACACAGTAAAAAAAAAGTATTTTCGTAAAATATTTTCGAATAAACTCTTTCATTTTCTAATATACAAAGTAGCCCATGTCTCAGGTGTCTCTATCTTTGAAAAAAATCTCGTCAATCCGTTGCGTTGCTCCGTTGCGGCGTACCAACCAAAAAACTAAAAACCAAACACACTTTCGCATTTATAATATACATAGTGATACTAGAATGAAAATATTAGTATGAGGGACGGCTCATAAGTACCATGTCCCGGTTTTTTAAAAACATTAATGGAGTGTTTCGAAGTCCAGTAGATATCTAGAGCATGTTGTTTACTACTGCAAGTACAAACCGTACACGGAAGAATATCTTATTAGCGCATTCACATACACTTTCACTGACTTGTGGCTTGCCAGTTGCCACTCTTGTGATTGCCGATTTATTCTTAATCTATGATTGAGTAAATAGCTAGGTAAATAGCTAGCTGTAAATAGCCTAGTTGTCCGCCTTCTAATCGGAGGCCGGGGGTTCGATCCCGGGCACGCACCTCTAACTTTTCGGAGTTATGTGCGTTTTAAGTAACTAAATGTCATTTGCTTTAACGGTGAAGGAAAACATCGTGAGGAAACCAGCATGCCTGAGAGTTCTTCATAATGTTCTCAAAGGTGTGTGAAGTCTGTCAATCTACACATGGCCAGCGTGGTAGACTATGGCCAAAACCCTTCTCACTGTGAGAGGAAACCCGTGCTCTGTAGTGAGCCGGCGCGCGATGGGTTGATCATTATGATGATGAAATAGCTGGGTACTTCCATATAACATTTTTAGGGCTCCGTATCCCAAGGCTGTCAACGGGACCCTATTACTAAGACTCCGCTGTCCGTCCGTCCGTCTGTCTGTCAGCTGAATGTATCTCGTACAGTTCACGAGAAGAGGTAAAAAATTGAAATTTTTACAGAATGTGTATTTCTATTGCCGCTATAACAACAAATAATGAAAAAATTTTAAATGGCCGCCATGAATAAAAAGTGTTATTTCTTGGAAGATAGTACGGAACCCTTCGTGTGCGAGTCCGACTCGCATTGACCAGTTTTTAGGGTTCCGTACCTCAAAACGAAAAACGGAACCCTTATAGGATCACTTTGTTGTCTGTCTGTCTGGGTACTTCCCGTTGACCTAGAATCATCATACGTTAGGGGAAAAATCTGAAAACCGTGAATTAGTGGTCACATCACAAGAAAAAAAATTAAAATGTGTTTTTAACAAATAATTAGTACTTTCAATTTTCAAAGTAAGATAACTATACCAAGTGGGGTATCATATGAAAGGGCTTTACCTGTACATTCTAAAACAGATTTTTATTTATTTTTATGCATAATACTTTTTCATTTATCGTGCAAAATGTAGAAAAAAATACCCGAGTACGGAACCATCGGTGCGCGAGCCCGACTCGCAGTTAGCCGGTTTTCTAACTTGTAATTAAACAGTTGACAGTTAATTTTTTATCAGATTTGTAACACGATTCGCTAGTTAACCATTCATTATTCAAGGCGTGACTGATAATCGTCATGTGATACTGATCAGTAATACGTACGGTGAAAATTAATTGATCATTTGTAACGCCTGTTTAGTCATTCAGATTTATAATCGCAGATTAAATCATTACCTAATTTTTAACTTGTTAGATAATGACGCCGATTACGTTGTTTCTCTACGCTAAATTTAGAGTATTTTTCTTTTTACTATTGCTAAAAGAGGACGGAACATGAATTTTATATTTAAAGACTAAATTTTAGAGCACGCTACAAATTTAAACAATAGGCTCGCGACTGGCAGCTAAAGTTACGAAGTTTGACAGCTCTAAATAAATTTAACACTGTCAAGTTGTCTGTCCTTTTCATATTACATTGGTAAGAAGAGGATGTGAACACTCTAAAATTTAGTTGTGCTCAGAATCATTACCATTTGTCTATTGAACCTGTAAAAGGTCTATACCTACCAGATTATTGTGCTATGTAGATTGTAGGGTGGTCCCAAGACCCTCGAGTGGGGTATTAAAATAAAGGCTTCAAAGTTTTAAAACTATTTTGAGTGACAAATCATAGAAAGTGTCCGTTCATTAGTCCACCCTTAACTACTCAAAAGGTGAACCGATTTTGATACGTCATTAGATTCGTCTTGATAGCGAGCTGCGCGATTATGACTGGGTACATAAAATAGGATCTTGGACTATAGTAATAAAATATGATGTGATTTTTGATAGCGTAATATTTATGGAGCTAGAATTCATTATTAAAGAGAATAATTTTAAAAAACACATTTTTTTATTTATTTAAATGTAAAATTACTGAAAATCCTTCATTAGCGGGAGTCTACGTTAAATAGGAAGCTTACATCTAAAATCTCAATTTTCTAGACTTTATAGGTACTAGACTAGCCGTTTTTTAAATTTATTTTTTATTGATCACGGAAAATTCAATAATACATTCAAAATACACAGATCGCCATCCTCTAGAAACTGTCTGACTGTTAAAACAGTCAATGAGTTCAATCTTTGAATAGATTTTAAATTTGCATTAACCGTCCAATTTTACAACTCAGCTGACGTTTAGTGTAGCTAATTAACTCCTAATTTAATTTAGTGTCCATTTCGTCACTGCATTTTAATAACTATTAGTTAGGTATTTGTGCTACCCATTGTTAGTTTTACGACTACGTATAAACTACTGAAGGTTATGATATTGTCCCAGTGACAATGGATTGTTTTTCAGAATAGCGTGATGTATTGATGAATGAGACGACATTTCTAAATAAGTCGATCACGAGATGCTGCAACGATGTAATATAGCTAGTAGGTAGATAAATAGCTTGTTAATGTTGAATAATATGTAGGTATTTTTAATCCAAGACGGAATCCTGATTCATACATGTGCTGATACCATCTTATCTTAGTATCACTACCCAATAAATGCGAAAGTGGGTTTGTTTGTTTGTTTGTTGGTTTATTGGTTTGTTGGCTTGTTGGCCCTTCAATCACGGCAGGGCATCAGCTAGTATCAGATAAAATCGGTCAATACGAGTTGGACTGACACAGAAGGGTTCCGTGTCATCGTACAAAAAATAACTTTTAATTTTTAAGGTTCCGTACCTCAAAAGGAAAAACAAAACCCGTATAGGATCACTTTGTTGTCTGTCTGTCTGTCTGTCCGTCTGTCTGTCAAGAAACCTACAGGGTACTTCCCGTTGACCTAGAATCATGAAATTTGGCAGGTAGGTAGATCTTATAGCTGACATTTGGGGAAAAATCTGAAAACCGTGAATTTAGGGTTAGATCACACAAAAAAAATTAAATTGTGGTAATGAACTAATAATTAGTATTTTAAACTTTCGAAGTGAGTGACTATATCAAATGGGGTATCATATGAAAGGTCTTCACCTGTACATTCTAAAACAGATTTTTATTTATTTTTATGCATCATAGTTTTTGAATTATCGTGCAAAATGTCGAAAAAATACGACTGACTGTAGTACGGAAGCCTGACTCGCACTTGGCCGGTTTTTTATTATTTGTTATTATAGCAGCAATAGAAATACACTTTCCGTGAAAATTTTAACTCTACCTAGTACGGAGCATCCTGCGATACGATCATATCTCACGTTTTCCCTCTTAGGTGGGTCCGCTTTCCTACATTTTGCTGCCCACTTTGCCCGGTATAGAGCGTCCGATTTACGTAGTCTATGGAGCCGATTCCCTTGTACACAATCTCTAAACTAAACTAAAATGACATGTCTAAATCTATTGCTATCCCTGTCATAATGTTGCTTGTGAAAAAGGATAGCACTAGATTTAGACCTGTTAATTTAGTTTAGTTTAGAGATTGTGTACAAGAGAATCAGCACCATTGTCTCTTAAGTCTACGTTCACGATGTCCAGCCAGCGCTTTCTTGGGTGTCGGTCATCGGATTTAGCTCCAGGGAAGGCGATGTTGATACATCTGTTGCCGACGTAGCTTTGTGCTGTCCATGCTACATGACCTATCTAAATATATAAAACTAAAAGGTGACTATCGGAAAGCTCAAACTACTTGACTGATGGGGCTGAAATTTGGCATGCAGATAGCTATTTTGACGAAGTCATCCGCTAAGAAAAGATTTTTGAAAATTTAACCAACAAGGGGTATAAGATAGGGGTTCGAAATGTGTGTAGTCCACGCGGATGAAGTCGCGAGCATAAGCTAGTTTGAAATATAGATGGGGCACCGACCTATAGGCCTCGTTTTCATGCGAAGCCATCTCTCGTCAAATAAATATTTTCGGTCAATTCATTACTTACATTCTTTACGCATTTAACCTACAGCACTCTCAACCAAACATGGACACCCAATTATTAAGTACCTACGACATTAAAATAAATTTCTGATTTTTCGACACCAGAATACCAGACACACCAATTAGCGTATTATTTATGTTAATTAAGATAGGTATCCTTTAATCATTTAAGAATATTGTAAATTAACATATTCGGTTGTATATTTTTTTGGCTTGTTTGCAGAGCTCGTGACCTCCAGTGCAGTGGCTGTCGTTTTGATTATAGGTTACCAGTATTACACAGATAAATAAATAATAATTTATGTATACAATTCAAAGTGCTGACTGACTGAGTTATATATCAACCCACAGCCTAAACCACTGATCCTAGAGACAAAATTGTGAGGGTGTGTTCTTTGTAAAGAGTAGGTATCCACTAAGAAAGGATTTTTCGAAATTCAACCCCTAAGGGGGGTAAATGGGGGATGGAAGTTTGTATGGAAGTCTATCATTTTTAAACTTACATCGATGAAAATTGGTATACAGGCTTTCGGTTAAGAATAAAAAAATACGTACCTAGGTACTTCACAATTTTTGAAAATTCTACTGCCAAGGAGGTTAAATAAGGGATGAAATTTTGTATGAAAGTCCGTCATTTCCCTAGTTATTTCCATGAAAATTGATATTTGGGGTTTCGGTTACAAAAGACAAAAATACGTAGGTATGTACGTACCTATCTATTTCAATATTTTTGAAAATTCTACCCCCACGCCGATTTCCTAAATTCCACGCGAGCGAAGCCGGGGCGGGTCAGCTAGTAATTAATAAGTACCAACTAAGTAGTCCGTAGGCATTTCCATAGTAATATTCTGTGTGCCTGTTTATCTGCATTATAGGGCCGATTCCACATAATAGTTTTTGATTTATCGTGCAAAATGTCGCAAAAATACGACTGTAAGTGTAGTACGGAACCCTCGGTGTGCGAGTCTGACTCGCACTTGGCCGGTTTTTTGTCATTTTTCTACTAGTATACATACTACATACTTTATACCTAAGACAGATACCACCGATACTTTCAAAGTCACCTTTACCCATAAATCATGCTCAATCATAATGGCTATGTACTTATTGTAACACTAGCTTATGCTCGCGACTTCGTCCGCGTGGACTACACAAACCCCTATTTGACCTCCCTAGAGGTTGAATTTTCTAAAATCCTTTCTTAGCGGATGCCTACGTCATAATAGCTATCTGCATGCCCAGCTCGATCCGTCCCTACTGGACTGGTTAATAGATCAGTCAGTCAGTCAGTCACCTTTTCCTTTTATATCTTTAAGATTACATTGCACTTTCTCCAAACAGTTATTCGTTCTTTTTCAGCTAATGGAGCAGACCACTTAAATACGAAAATACAAAAAAATATTTACCTTAAAAACTTTCAATCCATACACAGGCAGCATAACATTTTAACAAAATAATTACAAGCATCTCAGGCTTGTACCTATTTTATTTAAAAAAAACATAAACACAATCCCGTCTTACCTACAAACTTAATAAAAAGGTAATCCGCAACCAATTATAAAAAATCTATACCCAAAAATTTTACAAAATGATGGCGAGTATCACGAGTTTTAATATTGGTTTTTAATTTAATTTAAAAATTTAAAACAACACTTTAACACAAAACGTTGTCTTGCAACCTTATCAAGTAGAGTAATTCGCAACCAATTATAAAAAGTCTATAATTATTAGTGGAACGTGCGGTCGATTCCTTCGCGTGGGGCAAACTGGACATAGATAAGTGCTAGGTATCAGTTTCAACTGCCTGCTTAGCATATTCGACTGCAGATACCGAGGTCCGAGGTTCGATTCCCGAGTCGGGCCAAAAAAATTTTAGGCACCTATTGGATTCTGTGTACCTAAGTAATAGCCTAAGCCGCTGGTCCTAGAGACATGAAATTTTGAAGGTGCGTTCTTTGTAAAGAGTAGGTATCCACTTAGAAAGTATTTTTCGAAATTCCACCCCTAAGTGGGTTAGTTATTTTTCAAGTTATTTGCATGAAAATTGCTATTTGGGTTTTCGGCCACAAATAAAGAAATACTATGTGTTCCAGGATTTTTGGAAATTCAACCCCACCTCGATTTTCTAAATTCCACCTGAGCGAAACCGGGGCGGGTCAGCTAGTTTTAATTAAGGCATTAGTAATAAGCAGCTGTCATGATGAATGAAGTCAAATGGATGAAGTCCTAGAAATGAAAATAGGTATGAAAATGTTCTGTTTCTAATTGGGTTTGCTCATGGT
Source organism: Maniola hyperantus (assembly GCF_902806685.2). NCBI lineage: Eukaryota > Metazoa > Arthropoda > Insecta > Lepidoptera > Nymphalidae > Maniola > Maniola hyperantus. The sequence goes on along the minus strand of NC_048542.1, from coordinate 14,671,913 downwards.
ACTTAAGCTCGTAGCTTAAGTACCATATCAAATTAGTCTGCATGCCTGATTAGTTCCGAATACCTAATCGTTTGGCTTTAATTGTTAAAAAAACAGTCAAGTGCGAGTCGGACTCGCACACGAAGAGTTCCTTACCATCGTACAAAGAAATATTATTTCAATGTAGATAAAGGGTACATACCACAATTAATTTGATGTTTTTATTTGCCGGTACTTCAACCCGTCCCGTGTCGGCCAGTCATCGTCGTGATCCGTGCAATCGGGTTTAAAAAACCCAGGGTCTCATGTACTACATGAATTTCAAACAAGTTAGACTATTGTAGCATTAATTTATTCACAAACTTATAAATTTCTTATTCTTCTTCTAAACTTAAAATAAGAAGGAACGCAGGTCTCAACCAAGTAGGCTCCTAATCTATATCTATATCTATACTATATTACTATATACTATATATTATATATCTATGCTATTATATAAAGAGGTAATGTCGTTAAGTTTGTTTGTAGGGACTAGGGGGTAATCTTTGGAACTACTGAACCGATTTTAAAAATTCTTTCACCAGTAGAAAGCTACATTATTCCTGAGTGACATAGGATATACGGGATCTTTAAAAACCTAAATCTACGCGGGCGAAGCCCCGGGGATCAGCTAGTATCAGATAATCTACTCCTAGCACAAGCGTTAGGTACGCATAATTGGTGGGGACAGGGGAATATTAGTCAGCATGATAAAATTGGCTAATATTCTTTTTAAAAAAGGCAGGCTCGATTAAATGCTAGACATTATCTTCTGGGATCCTCTCGGAAAAAGTCATGGGAAAGCGTAATCGCAGTGGTTGGCTTGGGCTAGTAGGTTAGGTATATCTTGACAAATAACCTATACAAATAGCTTACAAAGATACAAGATACCTACAGAATTATTATAAAGTGATCATTTTCCGATAGTCACGATATAATTGGCCGTGAAGGACAGCGGTCTTCGGGGATTGTCTCGGCAATCTGTCACGGTCCGTTGCCGCTGAATACGAATAATTTATACTCTAGTACCTATCAATCATATTATGTTGGAAGCTAGACTGTTCCCACAGAATACAAACTTCCATATTAAATACTAGATTATGCTCGCGACTTCATCCGCGTGGTCTACACAAATTTCAAACCCCTATTTTACCCCTTAAGGAGTTGAATTTTCTAAAATCCTTTCTTAGCAGATGTCTGCGTCATAATAGCTGTCTGCATGCCAAATTTCAGCCCGATCCGTCCAGTAGTTTGAGCTGAGCGTTGATAGTTCAGTCAGTCAGTCAGTCAGCTTTTCGTTTTATTTATTTAGGTTTTCAACTTGCTTATCGTATCGTATTTTACACAATAATGAAAAAAAAAATATACTTAAGTACTTTTTGAGAAAACAAACGCATGATAGTATATTGTGTAATAATATTTACAGACACAATGAGAAATTCTACATGGAGCCACAAATCAAATATTTATTATATTTATCTAATCATTTATAAAAATTCAAGAAAAGTCGCAAAGTTTCCTACAAACAAATCTGATCTCAAAATAAACGGGCTATTTGTTTGCTTTGGAAATGATTTCAGGCAGTTGAGAGAAATATGGCTTGTAACGAATTGTTTGGTTTTAGACTATTGACGTCAGCAGCTGGTAATGTCAGTATAGTACCCGACAGATCGAGATGGCAATCGGGGAGGGAACGTCCCGCATACCCGCACAGCCTTCACGCTAACCCGGTGCGGGCGAGCGCGGATGAAGTGCGGGTATGCGGCACGTCCCCCCGACCCGATATACCTACCCCGATTGTCAGCTCAAACTGTACTCTTTTGTATGTTTGAAAATGGAAAAACTTTTGTCGTTTACGGATTGTGACGTCATTATTCACCTATCTGTCGTCTATTCCTCTCTTATTTACTGTTGTATTTTTTATTTTTTATTTTTTTATATATATATTATATACATACCTACGTATATTATGTATATTTATTTTATTTAATTAGTACACCTCTTCCGCTTTCTTGAATTTTTATAATATCCTCTACCCTAAGGTTGCCTGGAAGAGATCGCTATTTTAGCGATAAGGCCGCCTATTGTACTTGCATTGTTATTGAGCACAGAATGAGAATGGCCTACACCATAGTCCACCACGCTAGCCCACTGCGGATTGGGAGACTTCACACATCTTTGTGAACATTCATAACTCTCATCCATGCAGGTTTTCTCACGATATTTTCCTTCACCGTTAAAGTAAGTTATGTTTTATAACTTAAAACCCACATAACCCCGAAAAGTTAGAGGTGTGTGCCCGGGATCGAACCCGCGACAGTTTAGTTTACAGGTTAATTAGCTAGTAACTTAATAGGTAGGTACTTAACTAATAAAACACATGGTCACTCTACATAAAACACGACAGATCCTATAAACTGCCATCCGAAGGTTACACAGCTCAATCTCTCATTTCGAATAATGACCACATATCGACAATTTGCTATCAAAATAATTGGACTATTAACTTGTATTCAATTATATTGGACTAGCTTATGCTTGCGACTTCGTCCGAACTACACAAATTTTAAACCCCTATTTCACCCCTTTAGGGGTTGAATTTAAAAAAATCCTTTCTTCGTCTATACGTCATAATATAGCTACCTGCATGCCAAATTTCAGCCCGATCCGTCCAGTAGCTTGAGCTGTGCGTTGATAGATCAGTCAGTCAGTCAGTCTTTTTACCTTTTCCTTTTATATATTTAGATAATAGTACTAATTTATAATAATTATCAGAAAATATACATTACTAGCTGTTGCCCACGACTTCGTCCGCGTCCCGCGGGGCGGCGGGAACTGTATTTTCCCGTGGATTTTCCAAAAATATTCTTTCACACAAACCTTATCCTGACAATTTATAAACACAAACAAAAAGAATTAACCAGTTTGGTGTTATCGTTCGGAAGTTATATAATATAGTAATATATAGCTTATTCCCACGACTTCGTCTGCGTGGACTACACAAACAAACCCTTATTTTACCCATCATAGACGTCCAAGACAACACTAATTATTTCAAATTGCCCGTCTTAGAACTAGCACCATTTTCATAATAATAATTATAAGGTATTTGCAGGGAAAATTCAGGCAGGCGCTTGCTTTTTCGTCTCACGTAGGGAAAATGTGTAATCGTTTTATTTCCGTTTTGATACTTGACTTAAGTTCGCTTTGAGTCCATTGGTTTACATGTTGTTTGTGAATCCATACTAATATTATAAATGCGAAAGTGTGTCCTGTCTGTCTGCTAGCCTTTCACGGCCCATCCGTTAAACCGATTGAACCGGACCGAACCGGATGAAATTTGTTACAGAGATAGCTTGTATCCCGGGGAAGGACATAGGCTACTTTTTATCCCGGGAAATCAAAGAGTTCCCACGGGATTTTTGAAAACCTAAATCCACGCGGACGAAGTCGTGGGCATCATCTAGTTTGGAATAATACGGTGCATCAATTCTGAAATTCTGAAGCTCTGACGGACGAAGACGGAAAAGTGCAAAATGTCAAAGAGGTGACTTTGCACTTGTCCGTCCGCCCGCGTCCGTGGCACGGATCATATAATATTATCCATACTAATATTATTAATGTGAAAGTGTGTCGGTCTGATAGCTTTTCACGGCCCAACAGTTTAACCGATTTTGATGAAATTTGGTACACAGTTAGCTTACACAGAGAAGGATATAGGCTACCTTTTATCCCGGAAAATTAAAGAGTTCCCACAACATTTTTAAAAAACCTACCTCCAGGAGGACGAAGTCGCGGCATATCTATAGTAATTAATTATTTATTAATTTATTTCAATTAATTTTGATATAAAGGTATGCGTAAATTAGAGTGACCCCTAGATTGTTATCTGATACCTGATTTTCTTAATTATTAGGTATGTGAATGAACAATCAATAGTCAATACCTACAGTCAACCCATGGCCCAATATAGGGTCGTGGACTGTAGTATTAAAATGATATTGTGATTTCTTGTATAGTGGTAGTTTATGGGGCTAGAATTCATTATTAAAGGGTTTCTTGACAGACAGTCAGACGGACAACGAAGAGATCCTATAAGAGTTCCGTTTTTCTTTTGAGGTACGGAACCCTAAAAATTCTAAACTTAAAAGGAATCTTAAAATATGCACCTATAACTGCAGTCAACATACCTACCTACCATTGATATAAATGACAAGATATGCCCAAGCGAACAAAATTTTTCACGGTTTTGGAACCAAATAAATCAGCGCCGCCTCTTAGATACTAATGAACGACCCGCTTGAAATCCAGACGTCACTGAGGTTTCATTGGTGCTAAAGCACCACTGAACCGGTGCCATTTTGTTTGTTCAATAGCCCTGTCCATACAAAGTAATATGTAAGTCAATGCTACCTACATAGTAGCATGAATACCTCGTAAGGAGTTATTGCATAAAACCCGTGTATGTAACATCTTGTTTCAACGCTTAGACTAACTTGATATGTTGAATCAATAATATCTATTTCAATGACTTAATTCATAATACTTAGAATAGAATAGAATAGAATGTTTTATTTATTCATGTAAACTTTTTACAAGTGCTTATGAATAGTCAGATAGTTTTAATTTACCACTGGTTCGGAATGCCGTAGCCTTAGATAGGTAAGTAAGAATTAACACATGCTTCGAGATTTCTTTGTCGTGTTATTATAATATTAGGTACTAGCGACCCGCCCCGGCTTCGCATGGGTGCAATGTAGATACTAATGTGGTGTCAGTGAGGAGTGATTAATAAATAATCCATGCTTCCATATTAATATTATAAATGCGACCTACTTTGTTGTAATAATATTTGTTAATTTTTGATGGCAGCAAAAGCAATCTATATCTACTAAAAATAAAATTGAAGTGTCTGTCTGTAAATTCGAAATAACTACCTCAAATTAAGCTCATATTGTTGTTTGAACTGTACCATAACTGAATCACACGTTTTTAAAAATTTTGTCTGTCTGTCTTTCCGAACAAACTGTTGAGCCGTTCCGAAGATTACTTCGGAACGGCTGAACCTATTTTGACGTGACTTTTACAGACAAGTAGAGGATTAACCAAGGAGTTACAAGACTACTTTTTTGAACGACTTTCAAAAAAGGACGAGTTGTGTTTTCTACCTATAGGTATAATTTTTAATCGAGAGAGAAACTTTGCGACACTGTCCCATAAAAAAATTGGATTCCAACTCCTCAATCCTGATGCTGTATAGGACCTGGCCACAAAAAATTATGAGATTTAAAACTGTTTTTGAGTACAATTCCGAAAAATGCGCTATCAGCAGCTCACCACACCACATCACAACAATTATTTTAAGTACAATGCCGATAAAATTTGTAAGTATATATAAAATTCAAAGTCCTGACTGACTGACATAATATCAACGCACAGCCTAAGCCGCTGGTCTTAGAGACATGAAATTTTGAGGGTGTCTTCTTTGTAAAGTGTAGGTATCCACTTAGAAAGGATTTTTCGAGATTCCACCCCTAAGTGGGTTAAATGGGGCATGGAAGTTTATATGAAAGTCCGTAATTTTTGAGGTTACATCGATCAAAATTGGTATTTGGGATTTCGGTCACAAATGAAGAAATACATGTTTCAGGATTTTTGGAAAATTCGCCCATAAGGGTGGTAAAATAGGAGATGAAAGTTTGTATGGGAAAGTTTTAATTATTGATATATTAACTTGAAATTTGGAAAGTAGGTTTTTTCTTGAGGTTAGGTGTCTAGCTAAGAAACGACTATGAGAAAATCCCCACCTAAAGGGATGAAATGGGGGTTGGAAGGTTATATGTGTTATTCGGTGCTGTTCAGCGTGCGTGTCCTGATGTTATAATGTTTTTTTCTGAAAAAAAAAAATGGCATTTGTTTCCTGTAGGCCACGCGGGCGAAGCCGCGAGCAGAAGCTAGTGTTTCTATAAATTGTTAAGTTTCCGAACGGAAGGAAGTGCATACAAGTGCATAATATACCTACGTGTCTATATTTATGATAGCAGCAAGCACAGTAATTGATAAAAAATGTGTTTCCGTGTCTTGAAAGCATAGTTGTGTATGAAAACGTGTAACAAGTGTCGTTAATTTATACAATGATTGCGATTTATGTGACAATCGAGGGCAACATGTAATATTCTACACTAGCTTATGCTCGCGACTTCATCCGCGTGGATTATACAAATTTCAAACATCTATTTCACCCCCTTAGGGGTTGAATTTTCAAAAATCCTTTCTTAGCGGACGTCTACATCACAATAGCCTAGCTGCATGCCAAATTTCAGCCCGATCCGTCCAGTAGTTTGAGCTGTGCGTTGATAGATCAGTCAGTCAGTCAGTCAGTCAGTCAGTCACCTTTTCTTTATATATATATATATATATATATATATATATAGATAATAATACACTTGCACTAGCTTATGCTCGCGACTTCGTCCGCGTTGACTACACACAAACCCCTATTTCCCTCCCTTAGGGGTTGAATTTTCTAAAATCCTTTCTTAGCGGATGCCTACGTCATAATAGCCTGCATGCCTTTCAGCCCGAACCGTCCAGTAGTTTGAGATGTGCGTTGATAGATCAGTCAGTCAGTCAGCTTTTCCTTTTATATATTTAGATAAACGGACTAAACCGATAAATCAAGTTGCAACTATTTTGATCGCCCGCGCATTTCAAATTTTCAATCAGTGCCATCGCACTGCGTATTAATTCCTGTTTCTGCTTTCCATCCTTAGATAAGTAGGCACTTATGTTTAACTTACTAGCTTATGTCCCTGACTTTGTCCGCATGGTTTTATTTAAATTTTATTTAGGTCTTTAAAAATCCCGAAGAATTCTTTGATTTTCCGGGCTAAAAAGTAGCCTAGCCGTCTTTCAACTATCTGTATGCAAATTAGTTGCTTAATTATGGCGTGAAGGTAGGACAAACAAACACACTTTCGCATTTATAATATTATTATAGATAGTATAGATTCACAAGTACCTACCTAGTTTATATTTGTATGAGAACTGTAAAATGATTTAATTATAAAAAGTGGATTATCATGACGTGTGTGTGAAATAAAAAGAATAGATTCCTTAAAACTATTTGTTTTTAAATATACTATTTATTATTAAAATATAATATTTTTACATTGGTAACATTAAATATAAGTAATACGTAGGTAATTTTTTCACAGTCAGTTCGCATGTTAGTTGTTGTTACTTAAATAACATTAAAAGTAAGTAATAAGAATCAGTCTTACGTCCTCTAAAAAGACTGAAAATTATTACAAAATCTCATTTTGTTTTTGGTTTGTTCGTGTTCTTAACGTTACAATAATGTAACGATATAATAACGTTATTATAATATAATAATATTTCTAAATTTAAAATTTCAATAATATAACGTTATAATAACGTTATTTGAATAATAACATTATATTTCTAAACGTTACAATAATATAACGCTATAATAACGTTAATTAAATAACAATATTATATCCAAACAATTTTTTTTGGTGAACAAAAACAGATTTGATTAATTAATCGCAAATAAAGTATATAAAAAAAATACTTTACGTTAGTAACAATGTTTATTTGTAACCTCTATACATGAACGTATAAAATATACGCTCATGCCTATATTTAAGAAGATCTTGGGTTACATAAAAAAGCTTATCTGAACTTCACGAATGATTTTGTCATGTGTAAGAAGAAAAAACAATTTTAGTTTTTTGATAAAATTGTCAGCGAAATTCAAATAAACTTCTTAAAAATCTTTGATTTTGCCTTTTATGACTCGGTTCGGTACATTCGTAATTCGTATGTACCCCCAATGTACTACACAAACACCATAAATGCATTGCCCACCCAGTTACACTGGTCAATAAATACCTATTTTGAAATCAATTAAACAGTCTGTGAAATCATGAGGACGCTGTGACAGTTGTCCTTTCATTGGTAACGGTAATAACGCTACACGATGTAACGTTACTGGGAACGGTACTGACGGCGTTACTTTGGCTCTCGATATTTGTAACGTTATCTGGCGAATTTGAGCTCTGTGCTAGCGCTGCAGTGATTGGCTGCGTAATTGGTTGTACTGGGGGCTGGTAGTTTGGATAGTGGATTCCCACCACTTCTTCGTAGCTCGGCGGTGCCAATGCCTCTGTAAAATGGAAAAAGAGGAATATCATGTCATGAACAATGGTTGAATGTGTTGTCCATTGATGTTGGAAGGCCACCCCATCGTGGTGTTGCCTGTACTTAATTGACTTTTATTATGTATGTTATATTTATGCGTTATATTCAAACTGCTATCCAATCCAATTTATATTATAATGTAGGTAGGTATGTACAAGAAATTCCAGGATTTTAAAATATTATTTAGTTACATTAGCCCTTGACTGCGATCTCACCTTATGGTAAGCGATGATACAATCTAAGATGGAAGCGGGATAGCTTGGAATAGGTATGTCAGTTTTATCAAACGCTATATGCATCCTATCGGTTCTACAACCGATACATACCGGTAATTTAGCGGTCCGGTATATATCGGAACGCTAAATTTGGCTTTACTGCAGGAGTTCAACACAGGAACATTTTTATTTACTGCGGTTACCACTATTACTATTATAGATTACTACTGCTGCTGCTACATAAAAAGCTGTGATAGCCTAGTGGTTAGGACAGGGGTTTGATCCCGGGCACGCACCTCTAACTTTTTGGAGTTCTGTGCGTTTTAAATGGTTTTAAGTAATTAAATATCACCTGCTTTAACGGTGAAGGAAAACATCGTGAGGAAACCTGCATGCCTATGCCACCAATCCGCACATGGCCAGCGTGGTAGACTATGGCCTAATGCACATGGCTAGCGTGGTAGACTATGGCCAGAGATAATTTATTACAAGTACTTGTAATAAATTATCTCTGACTATGGCGAAACCCTTCTCACTCTCAGAGGAGACCCGTGCTCTACAGTGAGCCGGCAATGGGTTGATCATGATGACTGCTGCTACATTATTATTAGTGTAATGTTTAATCTTACCATATTTGGGCGGTGGGGGCAAATTGGCGGGACTGACGTATATAGTAGGCTCTGCCTGCGACAGCGACGGCCGCTGGCGAGGGGCAATGAACGTTCGTCTCTGTTGCGTGCTGCGCGTCTTTTGTCCTGGAAACAAAGGAAACAACGTGTTATTTACTTTATAAACAAAATAGCTTATTCCCGCGACTTCGTCTGCATGGACTACACAAATTTCAAACCTCTATTTTACCCCCTCAGGTGTTGAATTTTCAAAAATCCTTTCTTAGCGGATGTCTAGGTCATAATAGCTATCTGCATGCCAAATTTCAGCCCGATCCGTCCAGTAGTTTGAGCTGTGCGTTGATAGATCAGTCAGTCAGTCACCTTTTCCTTTTATATAATTATTTAGATGATGACCGAACTAGAGGAATACTCTTTGCAAGGTATCTTTTTGATGTTGCTATTCAGGAAACCTGAATTGTCTTGCGCCTGGCAGAATTTAATAGCAATAAATTTAGTATGACCAAAAGGATGGTAACTGGTAGGTAACTGATAACTATGAATATAGTTATTCAATGAGTATTCATCTTCACATGCATTCCAATATTATATCCACAAGGATTTTATAATTTTTGTATCATAATTCACAAATGACATTCAGTAAAATTAAATTAATTGATGAGGTATGGAAGCCATTTTATAAAATACCTACCATAGCCATTCAATTCATTTATTTTACTTAAACATACTTAATAATATTATTATGAATACAATTTGGTAAAGGAACTATATTTTTTCTGTTGAGAAAATATAGTATACCCGTCGTCTTACAGTTTATATTTATTAAAATAGAGTCACAATAAAAATAAAATATGTAGTTTGTTAATGTAATAGAATAGTCTCCTAGTAATTAGGAAATAATGAAAAGGAATTAAAGTCTTGCTAAAATTATCGTACCTATTAGTAATAATCTTCCAGCAGCCATTAATATAATGACTACCACAAAACATACGCACGATAGTGTTATATACCATACAAAATTAATAAAAGGCTCATTGCTATCATGGTTTTTATCACATTCAACACAACCGAAGGAATTTACAGATCCATTCAAATTAGATTCCATTACTAAAATTAACTAAAAAACAATTAAAATATGGTATTTATTCGCGGTATTATAACATACTTTTTATACAAAAAATATCGGTTTTAAAATACCGTGATGGACTAAAATCACTGTCCAAAAATAACGTTATATATTTCACGTGCCCTTTACGGTGGTTAAAGCATAACTAAAGTCGTTTGTTTTAACTATGTTTATATAAATAATGATATGAATCGTGTAGTGTTATCTTTGAGATTACATGCGATCAAATGGATTACTAAACAGTTCTTTATAGGTACAACGATGACGTCTATAGAAGCCTAAATTACTTTTTTTTAAATTAGGCTAAGCTTGTTGCATTATATATTTTATTTTTCAGAGTTCAACATCAGTCATAGTTTCAACTAGTAAAGTCGTCGTTGCCAACTGCTCAAGTGCTCTCTGGCGCAGTGGTAAGCGCTGTGGTCTTATTAGAGGGAGGTCCCGGATTCGATTCATGGAAGGGATTTGGAATTTTATAATTCCTAAATTTCTGGTCTGGTCTGGTGGGAGGCCTCGGCCGTGGCTAGTTACCACCCTACCGGCAAAGCCGTGCCGCCAAGCGATTTAGCGTTCCGGTACGATGCCGTGTAGAAACCAAAGGTATATTGGGCTTAATAAAAACTGCCATACTCTTTCCAGTTTAGCCCGCTCCCACCTTAGACTGCATCGTCACTTACCATCAGGTGAGATTGCAGTCAAGGGCTAACTAGTATCTGAATAAATAAAAAATAAATAAAAAGTTGGCTGGCTGTTCAAAACCTTAAAGTTGAAAACTGCATGACTTTATACCTAGATAAAATTTCCGTGATACCAATTAATGAAAGATTGAAATCAGATTATTTCAAGTAGAATGCACTCATCATTTGTTACGCAAACCTAGGTACTTAGTTACGTAGAAAGTTTTGTTTTTATCACAATGTGTTATGAATGACTCAATACTGAAGAAAAAGTGTTCCAAGATGTACCTAGGTATCTATTTTAATAAATGACGTCAAGTCGAAAGGCTTATGAGTCAAATATTCAAGGGGTAGATTAGTCCTACATCAATGGCCACGTATAGCATGCGACAAGTCGAGATAGCAATCGGGGTATGAGCCACCCGCGCTCGCCCGCACTGGGATAGCACGGGGGCTGTGCGGGTGTGCGGGGCGTTCCCTCTCCGATTGCCATATAGACCTGTCGCAACCTTATACTAGGGCCTCTCAAATTAGGCGACTGAAGGCGTGCAACGCAGTAAAAGGAAGTAAAAAAACCCGGCCAAGTGCGAGTCAGGCTCGCGCAATGAGGGTTCCGTACTACAGTCGTATTTTTTCGACATTTTGCACGATAATTCAAAAACTATGATGCATAAAAATAAATAAAAATCTGTTTTAGAATGTACAGGTGAAGACCTTTCATATGATACCCCACTTGATATAGTCACTCACTTCGAAATTGTAAATAAATATTAGTTATATAGTAAATACTAATTATTAGTTCATGACCACAATTTAATTTTTTTTTGTGTGATCTAACTCTAAATTCACGGTTTTCAGATTTTTCCCCAAATGTCAGCTATAAGATCTACCAACCTGCCAAATTTCATGATTCTAGGTCAACGGGAAGTACCCTGTAGGTTTCTTGACAGACATACGGACAGACAGACAGACAGACAACTAAGTGATCCTATAAGGGTTCCGTTTTTCCTTTTGAGGTACGGAACCCTAAAAACATACCTACTTATTTAAAAAAAAATTAACTGACCATCTGATTTGAAACAAAATTCTGAAAATAAAGATGAAATTAATTGTATATGCCGATTGTTGCTATAAAGCTGTCAAGCTGTTCTAAAAATTTAAAAACTAAACTTTGTTGATAAAATTGTTGCATACAAAGATGAAAATAATTGATGATTGTTATTTATTGTAAAAGTTCTAAGTTGTCATTTATTAGTTAGGTACTAGCGGATACCCGGCGCGACGTGTGCTACTACGCTAAAAAAAAAAAGAACGCGCCTAATGGTTTTAGTGGTCTATAACCATCTTCACATTAGTACCTTTCTAATGGAACCGATTTGGGGTAGATACATCAATCGATGGTTGTAAAGCCTATAACGGGCATAGGTAGAAACATTTTTGATTTATTTATTATCCACATCTAAAGCTCCTTTATAAAAGAAAATAGCAAAAGTATACCAAAGCGTGATATGATAGAACAACTGCAATAATTAGTTCATCACCACTTTTCATCCACAAAAGAACATGAAGTCGGTTAAAAATCAGGTAGGTTATAAGTTTAATAGGCATGACTTTGTTCTTTCTGTTGGAAATTGATAAAGTTTATTTGGTACCTACTTAAACAGATATGTACCTATAATGGAAATCCCTCACGATAGTTTAAAGTATGCTAAAATTAAGTTTAGTTTGCATTTGTCGCCATATTGCTCAGTTTCTCTCTCTTTTTAGGGTTCCGTAGCCAAATGACAAAAAACGGAACCCTTATAGATTCATCATGTCTGTCTGTCTGTCCGTCCGTATGTCACAGCCACTTTTTTCCGAAACTATACTGTTGAAACTTGGTAAGTAGATGTTATTCTGTGAACCGCATTAAGAATTTCACACAAAAATAGAAAAAAAAAAACAATAAATTTTGGGGGTTCCCCATACTTAGAACTGAAAATCAGGATTTTTTTTCATCAAATCCCATTACGTGGATATCTATGGATAGGTCTTCAAAAATGATATTGAGGTTTCTAATATAATTTTTTTCTAAACTGAATAGTTTGCGCGAGAGACACTTCCAAAGTGGTAAAATGTGTCCCCCCCCCCCCCTGTAACTTCTAAAATAAGAGAATGATAAAACTAAAAAAATATCTTCTACTAATTTTCTATCTAAACTTCCTCCAAAAATTGGTTTGAACGAGATCTAGTAAGTTGTTTTTGACTTATAGTGTAAAATGTCGATAAAATACGATTGTAGTACTTACGGAACCCTCAGTGCGCGAGTCTGATTCGCACTTGGCCGGTTTTTCAAGGAACAGATAATAAATGTCATGTGACTGTTATCATTTGGAATATCTGGAATATCCAATGAAAGAACGATGTGATAAACCGGCTCGAGAATGTGAGATTATGATTGATCCTTCGGTAAGTACCTACCTAGGTACCTATACTTGTGCAGTGGTTTATTTTATACTTTCTATCTAATGCCGGCAAGCGTTTCAATCAGTACCCTTATTAGGTATAAATGCGAAAGTGTGTTTGTTTGTTGGTTTGTCTTTCAATCAGTTCACGTCGCAACGGTGCAACTGATTGACGTGATTTTTTGCATGGGTATAGAATATTAAGACCTGGAGAGTGACATTGGCTACTTTTTATCCCGGAAAATCAAGGAGTTCCCACAGGATTGTACAACCGCTCCACCGAGTCCACGCGGGCGAAGTCGCGGGTATCATCTAGTATTTTATAAAAAAAATTATAGTGGTTTACCTACACTTCAAGGGAATTTCTAAATAATTTTAAATACATATCAAATATTGCGGACCGGCAGGATTCGAACCTTTGAAAGTAGTTTCGATAGCTGCAAAGTGTCACTACTAGATGGCATTAAAATAATAAGTTAAGTACAATACATGGAAATACTTAAAATAAAAATATATATCAAAAACGGAGCAAAAATATTCTATCTATTATCAAATTATCTATCGTAATATGTTCTAGGCTAAAGTAGCTGATATTCAAATTTTTTACTATGCCACTTCACCTATCCAATTACCGAATATGATACACATTACAAAAAATATAATATGATATGCGCGATCTAAATCTAAAGTAGGTAGGTATATCTACACTAATATTATAAAGAGGAAAACTTTGTTTGTTTGTTTGTACTGAATAGGCTCAAAAACTACTGGACCGATTTTAAAAATTCTTTCACCATTCGAAAGCTACATTATCCACGAGTAACATAGGCTATATTTTATTTTGGAAAAAAAATAGGGTTCCGTAAGATATTTGGGTTTTTCGGACACAAGGTGTAAAAAATCAACCAGAAAAGTTACTTATTTTGCGTACGCTGCCTAAACTATAAAAGATAGAACCATAAAATGTTCTAATTAATTGTAGATCTTATAAATATCTACAAAAAAGTCCGCGACACACTATACCCATCTATGTCGAGTGAGGCACAGCAACCATTTTTTTATTTAAAAATCTTGAATTTTTTTGGACTACATTTAAACGCGTTTATTTTACTCATGCTATTAATCCTTATAAAGAACAGTTTATGGAGATAATGTGGCTAATTCCGTTGTACACAATTTCTAAACTAAACTAAAATGACACGTCTAAATCTATTGCTATACCTTTCATAATGTTGCTTGCGGAAAAGGATAGCACTAGTTTTAGACCTGTTAATTTAGTTTAGTTTAGAGATTGTGTACAAGAAAATCGGCCCCAATATTTGGTCTTTGAATGATTAAAATTGGACGTTTGGTTTTGAAGTTATGGCGAAATTAAAATATTACGATTTCTGCTGCACGGCCCGTTGTTATTATATAAAGAGGTAATGTCGTTAAGTTTGTTTGTAGGGGGTAATCTTTAGAACTACTGAACCGATTTTAAAAATTCTTTCACCAGTAGAAAGCTACATTATTCCTGAGTGACATAGGCTATACGGGATCTTTAAAAACCTAAATCTACGCGGGCGAAGCCGCGGGGATCAGCTAGTATTATATAAAGAGGTAATGTCGTTAAGTTTGTTTGTAGGGGGTAATCTTTAGAACTACTGAACCGATTTTAAAAATTCTTTCACCAGTAGAAAGCTACATTATTCCTGAGTGACATAGGCTATACGGGATCTTTAAAAACCTAAATCTACGCGGGCGAAGCCGCGGGGATCAGCTAGTTATAATATATAGTGTATTTCTACGGCTATACTCACGTATTCAGTCAACTGGATAGTATAGCCGTAGAAATATACTATATATAATGGAAATCACTCACGATAGTTTAAACGCTAAAATAGGTATATTATCTAAACAAAATAATACATACTTAGCGTCAGAGCTCGTAAGCAGAAGAAAATCATAATCCAAATAAGGAGCATAGTCACTAAAACCATCAAGTACCACATAGTGACTTGGGCCACGCCCATTTCCTCTTTGTCAATTTCGTACTCGTCTGGCTTGTCATCATTCATCTCATCATATACGGGAAAATTATAATTGGGTTGACCATACGGCGCCATTTTTCCAAAACACTTTTGTCACTTCTTCATTAATTCTCAAACCACTTTCAGAATGTTTGACAGCCAAACAATCTAAGTGACCCACTTCGCGTTTAATTATGAATTATGACACACTCTCAAAAATTTGCTACCACAAATTATTAGAATGGCTTCACTTACACTTTTGTCACTTCTTCATTAATTCTCAAACCACTTTCAGAATGTTTGACAGCCAAACAATCCAAGTGATCCACTTCGCGTTTAATTATGAATTATGACACACTCTCAAAATTTTGCTTCCACAAATTATTAGAATGCCACTTCACTTACACTTTTACAATTACGTCAACACGTAGTTTACAACTTTTGCGTTAAAATTATTAAATTGCCTTTTGTTCATTTTGAAAGACACAATGTAAGAAATACTAGTTTGAAATAATACAAGTGATGATTCCGTGATAATCCCATCTGAAGTCGTTCAGTGTAGCTTTATCTAGGGATTTATCGATTTATTTATCTTGGCTATCTTATCTCTCGAAAAATGAAAAAGAACTGTCTGTTATTCATAAATTATATAATTCCCATTATTACCTACTTAATTGTCCTCGCAACCAATGGTTTATATTTTAACTATTTAAGTGAAGAATTTGATTTTTCTTAGATTTTTCAAGTCACCTTGCTCTAAATCTTTTGGTGATGGGGGTCTACGTTAAAGAGAGTTAATAAATAATAGTTTACAGTGTCTAAGAATACTTAGTAATTTAAAAATTTGAGATTATAAGAGAGATTAAGTATTGTCTTGATATAAAATAAAATAGTTTATTATCAGAGTGTCTACAAAAATATCAAAATGTAGTTAAAATGTCTGATACCGATTTTATAATATTGTTGTAGGCATATTACTAATACAGAACTCTGTATAGGTATGTACTTATACTTGATTAGATTATTTTTATCATAACTTGTCTTTTTTGGCTTGGCTTATCGTAAAAATTTTCCATTTTTAGATTCATGTGCAATAAGTACCTATATATTTACAAATTTACCCTGTCTACCATACTTTTACAATAAAATATTCTCTACCATTCATCATCTCAATTCATCACCGGCCCATTACTAAGGACAGGTCTCCTCTCAGGATAAAGTGTATTTTTTTTAATCTATAGACTAGCGCTTGGCTGCAATCAGACCTGTGGCCCTACCGCGGTTGTTTGACAGCTACAATGTCACAATCGCAATCATCTCTGATTGGTTAATGCTCGCTCACTATTGGCCACAATGCATTGTTGCAACAAGAATAGCACAAATTCAGCCAATCAGAACAATTGAGATTGTAATAATGATTGATGCAGCTTTTAGACAATCGCCCTGCTGCTGCGCGATTGCGGTAGAATGACAGCTACAATGTCACGATCGCAAGCACCGCTGATTGGTTAATGCTCGCTCACTATTGGCTACAATGCATTGTTGCAACAAGAATAGCACAGATTCAGCCAATCACAACAATTGAGATTGTAATAATGATTGATGCAGGTTTTACGAAATCGCCCTACAGGTGACAAGTGATGATGCAGCCTAAGATGGAGCGCGCTTGCCTAGAAGAAACTTGCCTTGCTTGTTTAGGCTTTACCATGCTAACCAAGTGTGGATTAACAGACTTCATATACCCTATAAAAAATATTGAGAAGTCTCACACATGCGGGTTTCCTCGCGATGTTTCAAGTGCTCCGGAAAGCTCGAGATGGGACCGAACCCTGGACAACCCAAATAGGACACCGACGTCTTGACCTGTCTCAACCATTAGGCTTTCTCTAAAATTATTTTTATAAATATTTTCATACCAAACTTAGTATAGAAAATAGCCGAGCAACAGGGGTTCGTAATTCTTTAGATAACTTGATCTCGAAAGTGTGAATAATAAATTTAATATTAGAACTTACTTATCGATGCTACCTTTATACACATTACTACAAAAGACATCACCAACAATGTTGAAAACACCGAAATGTACACTACATTCGAAGTACTTCCCACCGGAGAAGCCGGTTTTACTAACGCGTAATAATAATCAGGCACCATATTATTGACCACTAACCCACTTTTATGTTAACAGTTCACTTTTACGTTAACAAACCACTTTTGCGTTAACATAACACTTTTACAGTAACTTTTTGTTTTTCACTCTCAGAATTCAGATACAGTAAGTAACGTTTATTCTTTTAATCTTTTTACTATTTTCCAATTTAAAACAGTAAAAGTTTAAAAAAACACTTCAAAGTCAACACTTCTAAGTTTGACTAAACAAACTTATGGTGACGTAAAATGAATTCCATGTTGGGCAGTCGTCAATCGTGTACAATCAACTTTTTTGTCTGAAGATTTTGTTGTTAAATAACTATTTTTCTCTCAATCAGTTACTGTCAGAGAAATCGATAAAACGATATTATCAGTTCAAAATATCATTTTTGTATCTCTATTGATATTAAGTATATAGGACATGTATTGAAATGGATATGTATTAAATTTTCGGCATTAAATACGTCTATGAAATGCCATGCTCTATATTTTTTGCTTTTTTACAATTTTGACCAAAATTCATTAAGTAGGTAAGTACCTACTAAAAGTTTTGAAGCTTTTGACTGCAGCGTTGTGGACCCTTCTCATTTTGAAAAGTACCTAACTCATATTCAGTAGTGACCCTACGATGGGTTGACTGGTGGATGATGATGATGATATAGGCTCAAATCTTGTCTTTGACTTTGCTCAGACTTTATGAGAGAGAGCTAGCACGTGCCAGACCTCCGTTATTTTATAAAAGCTGAAGGTTTATCTGCGTATTGTACTCGGGGAGGAACGATCAGCGACTATGAAGTTTTGATCATGGTGGCTTTGTGATATAACAGGTAATGTGGCTAATTCCTTTGTACACAATCTCTAAACTAAACTAAAATAGTGTGGCTAATTCCATTGTACACAATCTCTAAACAAAACTAAAATGGCACGTCTAAATCTATTGCTATCCCTTTCATAATGTTGCTTGCGGAAAAGGATGGCACTAAATTTAGACCTGCTAATTTAGTTTAGTTTAGAGATTGTGTACAAGAGAATCGGCCCCAATATCACGTCTAAATCTATTGCTATCCCTTTCATAATGTTGCTTGCGGAAAAGGAAAGCACTAGATTTAGACCTGTTAATTTAGTTTAGTTTAGAGATTGTGTACTAGAGAATCGGCCCCATTAAAAGTGTAAAAATCCTACGTCAAACTAAAAAGTCCCAGTGTAGGTACCCAGCTAAGAATTAGTTCTTAGCTGGGTACCTACACATAATTACATTGGAATGTGTGTAGTTTACATTTTACAAAATAAAATTAGATAGATACTCACTCAATTGCTGATAAGCCAGTATTAAAACAAATATTACTAAAAATAACATCCAAAAAATAAAAGCCGGATACATTTCAGGTTTTAATGCTCACTTTTAATTAATTAATTACACTTTTCCGATTAATTAAAAGGTTGCCACGAGTACAATGTCAACAATATTGATTCTGAAAACCGTAAAGCTATATTAATTTTGCCAATCTAATCGTAATTTTATCTGTGAAAAGAAATAATTTGCCGATAATAACTTTTAAAATTTTCTCTGATACTACGACGTGTTCTTTACGTTAATTTAATTAAGACTTTGTGTTCATTGTGTTACAGTCGATTTGGGAATGAATAGCTATTTTATAAATACTTGTGACGTCACTTAAAATTATAATAATATTGTTAGCTATGAATAAATTACACGATAAGTACACCTATTAAGTATGTATAAGTAATATGAAATACTGATTGAGATAGATACCTTTTTTTTTTCGAGGGGGAAATGTTCTGAAGATACCCAATCGGGTTATGTGGAATTTCCACCCACTAAAACCCCCTCGGTGGCCCTCAGCGCGTTATGAGAGGCTCCGGGAACTCTAAAGAACGTACGCTGAGATAGATACCTACTATATAAAATACATTATATTATAAAAGTATAAACTGACTGACTGACAATTTTAATCAACCTGCAGGTTGATTAATTGTCACTCAGTCAGCTTAGAGACTATTGTGTCTAGAAACTTGAAATTTTGCATGTAGGTTTTCTGCATTAAGAAAGGATTTTGAAATATTCCAAGCCGGCGAGATCTTTTAAAAAACCTCAACCCACATGGGTGAAGTCGTGGGAAACAACTGGTGTTTGTGTCTGTTTACTTTAGTAGTGTTTCAATTTTATTTATTGATCCAAAATAAACTGCACAGAAGTGTGTAAAGGCGGGTGTTTTATTATTGCTAAAGCAATTTTGTCACCATGATCAAAACTTCTTAGTCGCTAATCGTTCCTCCCTGTACCACAGTCCACACAAGTAGATATCCCGTGCCAGTACTGAGGACACAACGCAGAGAAACTCAGATTTTACGCACTGCCTTGACTGGCTCCCTCTCTGTCACTCTTAAAGTTAAAAGAATATTACTATTGGTGCCTTAAATACAAGGGCACCAAATACAAAAATTAAATTTTCTAAAATTAGAGGAGACCTCTAAAGTGAGTAGGTCTCATGTTGAATAATATTTATGATTGCCGCCTGCCCGCGTTGCAGCGTGCGATAAATTCAGGCAGCGCCACCTATGTTGAGGATAAGAAACTAAGTTTCATAAGTTAAAATTTTATTCTACTAGAGCTCATAGTCATCATCATCATTATGATCCATCACTATTGAGCACGGGTCTCCTCTCGGAATGAGAAGGATTTGGCCATAGTCCATCACGCTGGCCAATTCTGGATTTGATGGCCAAAATAATTATTTTTTACTAATACTAAGTATAATACAATATAAATCAATATCCATGCTAATATTATAAATGAGAAAGTGTGCCTGTCTGTGTGTCTACTATATTTTCACGGCCCGTCCGTTCAACCGATTTTGAAAAAGTAGCTTATTGTTGTAATGTGATGCAGCTTGCATCACATTACAACAATAAGCTACTTTTTATCCCGAAAAATCAAAGAGTTCCCACGAGATTTTTAAAAACATAAATCCACGCGGACGAAGTCGCAGGCATCATCTAGTAAGTGATAAGGATAAGGACTGATATTATCAAACATTGTTTTAATACAAAGAAATATTGTCATTAATATTATATGTAGTTAAATAACGTGAAAATTCATCCTAAAGGTTGATTCACATTGGTAGCGAATCGATGGGAATATACGCATTTCTTTAGAACTTCGCTTGCCAGCCTGAACTTGCGACGGACACAATAGCTCTGGATAGTGAGTACCTACTGCTGAGTAGTGGCATAGGCTAGGCTACTTTTATCTCTGGGAAGGGACGGAAATGTTAAAACCCGAATCCACGCGAACGACTTTCGCATTAATAATATTAAGCATGGAAGTATGAATGGATAAAAGAGTTGTAAACTCGAAACGAGAACTCACCATAAATTTTGACCAGCACACCGTATAAAATCCAGAAAATCAGTATATTAAACACCATAAAAATGAGCATAGACGACAGATTAGACATTTTGGATCGAAAGTTCCACAAATTGGTTGTATTGTTTGCGAACTGGGACGACAAATGGGTGTTTTTATCGGAATTAAATAAAATTAAGAATCGTGTCGTGATAAGTAACCTACTATCGGACGATTAAATATGTATGATAATAATTGATATTATTATAAAGAATAGCGTCCAGTGATACCAGTAAGCGTTTAAATCTTCGGCTGAATTTCGCTCATTTAGTGCACAAGTGTGTGCGCTAACACAGGTGTACTCTCTATTCTCCTTTAATAATTTTTAATCTAAATCTCTCTATAATATAAAAATGAATCACTAAATGTGTTGGTCATCGCAAATCTCGAGAACAGCTGAACCGATTTCGCTAATTCTTTTTTTATAATATTCCTTGAAGTACGAAGATGGTTCTTACGGAGAGAAAAATTTAATTCAACCTCCCCCTCAATTTTCTAAACTCCACCCGAGCGAAGCCGGGGCGGATCAGCTAGTATACATATAAGAGGATTGACTGACTGACTGATCTATCAACGCACAGGCTCAAACTACTGGACGGATCGGGATGAAATTGGCATGCAGATAGCTATTATGACGTAGGCATCCGCTAAGAATGGATTTTTGAAAATTCAACCCCTAAAGGGGTGAAATAGGGGTTTTAAGTTTGTGTAGTCTACGCGAAGTCGCGACCATAAGCTAGTTTTCAAATATAAAAAGAAAAGTTGATTGATTGATCTATCAACGCAATCGTTTTTGGGAAATTAGTCAGCTTATTTGCTAATTTGGTATTTAATTTTGTCCGCGTCACAGTAGGTAGCTAAAAATATTACTGTGTACCCTTCTATAACAGAATTTGTTGTGTTTTACGTATATATTGGCTAGTACATCACTCCCCATATTATAAATGCGAAAGTGTGTTAGTTTGTTTGTTTGTTTGTCGGTTTATTATTCAATAACGTCGCAATAGAACAACGGATCGACGTAATTTTTTGCATGAGTATAAGTTAAAGACTTGGAAAGTAACAAAATTTATGCTACTTTTTATCTCGGAGTCCCTATGGGATTTTTAATGATTTTAAATTTTTAACGACTTCAAAAAAAGGAGGAGGTTCTCAATTCGTCGGAATCTTTTAATACATGCGGACGAATTCGCGGGCATCAGCTAGTAATTAATACTACGTCTCTCTGCCAAAAAGAATGTGTACCTACAATACCTAATACCTACTCATTTTCTTTTTCATTATATTTAATTTTAAAATAAAATTAAGTATAGCATAGCATAGTATTTTACGTGGTTACCGAACCTTATTGACATAATAAAAATATATTTTATTGTTTAAGTACAACAATCTACATTTTGTGCTATAACATATTTTATAGATATTTTAATACTTCCTTTTATGATTAAAAGAAGTTTGTACTGAAATAATATAAACAACTATAGGTGCCTAATGAGGTACACTTGCCTAATCGTACCTGCGCCTAAATCATACCTGCGCCTAAATCCTACCCCACGAACTGAGAATTGCAATAGCGACGCAAATTACAACAAATAGAACCAACTATACGCCATATGTTGCTAGACTATAGTGGGCACATTTTATCGCGCCTCGGCTACTTTAATATTCTTCAATTTTTTATCATAAAAAATATTTTCCAGCAGAAATTACTCTATTTTTATTCATTTACGCATGCTGACGTCATTATTCGCTTTCTGTTCAACGGGACGGTAATAATTAATTATGTAAAAAATAAATAAAATTCATGTTTTTTTTTAAATTATTCTCACTAATAATGAATTCTAGCCCCTAAACTACCACTATAAAAAGAATCACATCTATTTATTACTACAATCTAACACCCAATTCCTGAGAGGAGACCCATACTCGGTAGTGACCAGTGGGCCAGTCTCTTGCCGCTTGAATGACATTGACAGGGGGCGCTGTTGGAAAATAAAGGCTTAGAATATTCAAACAAGAACAAAGAGTACACTTGACGGGAACGTTAATTCTGATTTTCGCCACGCGCCTTAGATAGCCTTGTCGCACTGTAGATCATAACGTCATAGACAGCATAGCTCGACGTTGAAATTTGAAGCGCACAGTCTACCTACACACTACACCTAATGACCTAACATTCGAACTCGAAGACTAACTGGCGACTTCCTATTACAATAGTCTACTTAACAATGAGTAGGTCGTCTTCCATGTCTGAGTTACTCATCAACTCACTTGAAATTGAATCATTTTAATGGATCTAATAAAGTTAAATGGCTAGATCAGAAATATTAATTCTTGAACCCTATACAACGTTAGTTTTAGTACTTAGGTGATACGGTTGTATGCACCAAATAAACTGACCTAATAGCAGTAAATCTAAATATATAAAAGGAAAAGGTGACTGACTGACTGACTGATCTATCAACGCCCAGCTCAAACTACTGGACGGATCGGGCTGAAATTTGGCATGCAGATAGCTATTATGACGTAGGTGTCCGCTAAGAAAGGATTTTTTGAAAATTCAACCCGTAAGGGAGTGAATTAGGGGTTTGAAGTTTGAGTGGTCCACGCAGAAGTCGCGAGCATAAGCTAGTCCTTAGATAAATCATTCCGTCCTTTTCCGTTGGGCACACTGTTATAAGGATGGGCACTACTTGTGTTCCCGTCATTAGAGTTATTCCTATCCTATTCGTCAGTAGCGCCATTCCTATCTAAGTAGGTATAGGTATTAATATGGTTTTATCCCATTTCTTTCATCCCTTCTATGGGGATTTAGCATTTTCGGCTTGTTGTTAGGCCTCTGTCTTTTTGAATAACAATAAATAATTTAATGATAATATATTTATTATGTAAATGGAAACGTATTTTACTTAATTTATTAGACAAAACTAACTTCTAAACTGCCATCCCCCTTCCAAGTTAGCCTACTACTAAATAATGCAGAGCTAAGTTGTGATGGAATAAAAAGAACAAAAAACTTACGTCTTTCCACACAAGATCCAAAACAGAACCATAGCCAAAATAAATATAAGCACATAAAAATAAAAAGTCCAATCATAATAGACGATATCAAATCCATTGTCATTTCTAAACACACTAAAAAACACTTAACAAAATACCAGTGTGTGCATAATAAAATATCTTATCATCAATTATTGTGTTATCTGTCTTTATATCGTGACGGGAATTTAAAAAAAATCGAACGCGATTTCATATTTGAATATGGAACTAACGATACGGTTGGTAGAACTGAGCGAAAGTATGGACGGATAGATACTAAAGACGTAGCAGAGCATGCGTTTAGTTGGCGGTTGGAGTGATTGGGCCATGCCGCACATTTATTTATGTCAATTTTCCCCCGATCTACCTATTTACCTATATAGGTATAATGTTACCTGAGTATACAGTTTCAAGTAGGTACGTGCAATAAAAACAAAAATTTATATAACATTATATTGTATAGTATGTACCTATTTGTGTGTATGTTTATGTATGCCTATATATCTATTTATATCTATATATATATATAATTCAAAGTCCTGACTGACTGACATATATATCAACGCACAGCCTAAACCGCTGGTCCTAAAGAAATGAAATTTGGAGGGTCTATTCTTTGTAAAGAGTAGGTATCCACTAAGAAAGGATTTTTCGAAATTCCACCCCTAAGTGGGTTAAATGGGGGATGTAAATTTGTATGAAAGTCCGTCATTTTTCAAGTTATTTGCATGAAAATTGGTATTTGGGGTTTCGGTTACAAATGAAGAAATACGTGTTTCAGGATTTTTGGAAAATTCGCCCATAAGGGTGGTAAAATAAAAAATAGGGGATGAAAGTTTGTATGGGACAGTTTTAAATATTGATATTATTAATTTGAAATTTGGAAAGTACCTACTTAGGGTTTTTTCTTGAGGTGTCAGCTAAGAAAAAAAATGCCATTTGTTTCCTGTAGGCCACGCGGGCGAAGCCGCGAGTAGAAGCTAGTATATATATATTTATAGCTACATTGCGACTCTCTGTCTTACAGTTCTATAAGTTCTTAAGTATGGGTTGCCTGGAAGAGATCACATTAGTGATAAACAGGTTGCCCTTTGTTTTTTAAGTGTATCCTGTATTCTTACTCTCTGTAATTTTAGTAACAATAAAGTTGTTTTAAATTAAATTAAATTAAATTTAAAGAAAAATGTGACTGTCATACTATAAAATTACTTCTAGGTTAAGTACCTACTTAGCAATTCATTATACCTATCTATATCTAAATATATAAAAGGAAAAGGTGACTGACTGACTGACTGACTGACTGATCTATCAACGCACAGCTCAAACTACTGGACGGATCGGGCTGAAATTTCGTATGCAGATAGCTATTATGACGTAGGCATCCGCTAAGATAGGATTTTTGAAAATTCAACCCCTAAGGGGGTGAAATAGAGGTTTGAAATTTGTGTAGTCCACGCGGACGAAGTCGCGGGCATAAGCTAGTTAATATTATAAAGCTGTGGTAGCCTAGTGGTTAGGACGGCCGCCTTCCAATCAGAGTTCGGGGGTTCGATCCCGGGCACGCACCTCTAACTTTTCGGAGTTATGTGCGTTTTTAAGTAATTAAAATATCACTTGATTTAACGGTGAAGGAAAACATCGTGAAAAACCTGCATGCCTATGAGAGTTCTCCATAATGTTCTCAAAGGTGTGTGAAGTCTTCCAATCCGCACTTGGCCAGCGTGGTAGACTATGGCCTAACCCTTCTCACTCTGAGAGGAGACCCGTGCTCTGTAGTGAGCCGGCGATGGGTTGATCATGATGATGATGATTATGAAGAGGTAAAGTTTACTACTGAACTGAACTACTGAACCGATTTTGCAAATTCTTTCACCAGTAGAAAGCTACCTTATTCCTGAGTGACATAGGCTATATTTTTTTTTTAATTAGGGATCCCGACGAAAATTGTAATAAGCTACCCTGCAAAGCCGGGGCGAATCGCTAGTTGGTAATCAAGCTTATGCTCGCTTCAAACCCTTATTTTACCCCCTTAGGGGTTGAATAACACTGCCTTACAATATGAAACTGTTATCTAGGGGAAAAATCTGAAAACCGTGAATTTAGGGTTCCAACACACAAAAAAAATTGTGGTCATGAACGAATATAATTAGTATTTTCAATTTTCGAAGTTAACTATATCACGTGGGGTATCATATGAAAGGGCTTTACCTGTGCATTCTAAAACAGATTTTTATTTATTTTTATGCATCATCGTTTTTATAATACGACTGTACTACGGAACCCTCGGTGCGCGAGCCTGACTCGCACTTGGCCGGTTTTTTGAAACGGCTTCGATTTGGATGGTATTTAAATAATTCTTTACTTTCAAAGTTAATCTAGATGAGTACGAGTATAATTTCTGAGAAAATTGGTTTTCACACAAAAAAAATAGAAAGGTCGAGCGAAGCTCTGTACACAAACCCAGTATAAGTCCCGCAAATTGCTATTGCGCTGGAACCATGTCTCATCAACATCGAAATGACGTCATTTGACGTAGGTATATTTAAGTAAAAATATACCATCAGCTCGAAACTTCAGTCTAGTGCTGACGTAACTAAAATGGCGGCCACGCGTATTAGCAATTTGCGGGACTCATATCTATAAATACGCAAAGTTATAAAAGTAAAAATACGCAAACTTACGTGTCATCCTTGAACAAATAAAGCCCATAAATGAAAAGATGAGTAGTCCACATACAATTGAACAGTAAAACCCTAAAGTAAAAGATACGAGATTGTCCATAATCTGCTCTGATAGCCAAGAACTATCCACATTTGTAGAGCAATCCTGCATATCCATACAAGTATCCATTGTTCATTTATTAACACACACAAAAATTATAACAACCTATAAATAATTAAAAGCCGTACCTACTCAGAGTCGCTAAATCGTTAAAACGAGACAGAGCTATATTGACACCTGTAGGGCGATTGTCTAAAACCTGCATCAATCATTATTACAATCTCAATTGATCTGATTGGCTAAATTTGTGCGATTCTTGTTGCAACAATGCATTGTGGCCAATAGTGAGCGAGCATTAACCAATCAGAGATGATTGCGATCGTGACATTGTAGCTGTCAAACAACCGCGGTAGGGCCACTGATATGAAGAACATTGTAACTAATGTAACAATGTTTTCTAACTATACCATCAGAATACTTACTAAGTGAAAAAAGGTATCTTTCAATCTGGGAACCGTATTTATATTATGTCCACTAGAACAATTATTAGGTACATGACAAAGAATTTCATTGTAGTTCAAGGTAATCCAGATATCTGTTAAAAAACATTGTATTTTCGGTTAACGTAGTTAAGTTCATAATACAGAACGCAAAAATTAATAGTAGAACAACTTACTTCATTACGGATGCGGCTTCATTTAATATAACGTTTTACAATGTTTAAATGCAACAACATTGTAAAACGCTCTCTTGAAAACTTAGCAAAATCAGATACAATGTTCCTCACATCAGGTGTCGAATTATCTCTCACATAAATCTGTCTCGTTTTAACTCAATCTTAAGTAACGTTTAGCGATTCTGAGTACGGCGGTAAGATTGTTATATTCATTGACAACGAGTAGATATAGGTACGTAATATATTTTAATTTAAAAACAAGTAGTAAAAAAACGTTGCGTAAGTATGACTTCACTTATCAAAACCAAAAATTCAATTAAATAAAATCCAATACATAACAAGACTGAACTATATACTCTCGTGATAAGAGGTAAACAATAATTTATTTTATTAGGAAACTAGCTTATGCTCGCGACTTTGTCCACATGGACTACACAAATTTCAAACCGAATTTTCAAAAATCCTTTCTTAGCGGATGCCTAACTACGTCATAATAGCTATATGCATCCCAAATGTCAGCCCGATCCGTCCAGTAGTTTGAGCTGTGATAGATCAGTCAGTCAGTCAGTTAGTCAGTCACTGTCAGTCAGTCACCTTTTCCTTTTATATATTTAGATAAAACCCGATCAGGGGCGTGTCAGAACACGCATAACGCAGAGTTCCGTAGTCATGGTAGTTTCTAATTTATCATTATTTTCGTTAAAGATAATTTTTAGGGTTCCATACCTCAAAAGGAAAAAGGAACAATTATAGGATCACTTTGTTGTCTGTTTGTCCGTCTTTCAGAAAGTGTGTCTCAGACAGACGCACACTTTCGTAAGGGTTCCTTGATTACTTGCGGAACCCTAAAAGCTACGGATAAAACCAATATTATTCAGTGTCACTGGGAAAACGTCTTGATACGGGTCGTTGATAGGGTCAAATGCTATCAAAATATGACCCACTAGCTGATGCTTTGGCCCTTTGTCCGCGTGGAATCAGGTTTTTTTAAAATCCCGTGGGAACTCTAAGATTTTCCGAAATAAAAAGTAGCCTATGTCCTCTCCAGGGTCTTTATATATACCCATGCAAAAAATCACGTCAATTGCACCATTGCGACGTGATTGAAGGACAAACCAATAAACCAACAAAACAACAAACCAACAAACAAACACACTTTTGCATATAATAAGGGTACTGAGGGTACTGATAACGATTTCGCTATTAATTTTGTACGTAAGTGTTTTTAATAAATTAATAATAATATGGTGATAATTAATTTTAATTATACCTACTTAAGTACTTATACGACGACGACCTCCCTGGCGTAGTGGTGAGCGCTGTGGTCTTAATAGTGGGAGGTCCCGGGTTCGATTCCTGGCAGGGGTTTGGAATTTTATAATTTTTAAATTTCTGGTCTGGTCTGGTGGGAGGCTTCGGCCGTGGTTAGTTACCACCCTACCGGCAAAGCCGTGCCGCCTAGCGATTTAGCGTTCCGGTACGATGCCGTGTAGAAATCAAAGGGGTATGGGTTTTATTAAAAACTGCCATACCCCTTCCAGGTTAGCCCGCTATCATCTTAGATTGCAGTCAAGGGCTAACTTGTATCTGAATAAAAAAATAAAATAAAAAAAAAAGTTATTATAAGTTTTGTGTTTGAATCTAAATGTTTGCATAAGGATTGACAGCTATAATATTAAAAAACCTAATTGCACGCGGACGGAGTCGCGGGCATCAGCTAGTTTTTGATAATTTTAATTTAAAAACGAGAAGGTTTTTAATGATAAGAGATTTAATTAGGAAAATGTAATTTGTCCCAGTCTCCAACATAACCAAATAACGGGAGTCTGGTCTACCTACAGTGACGTGTAAGATGATTAAAGCGGGAAACAATTAATTTATTATTTTTCATAAATTGAGGAAAAACCAGATAAACTATTGTTTAAACAGCATTTATTACACCGTACACGAATGCCCAAAAATAGTGTGCCTACCTAATATTTTCAGGATGTGGTGAGTTTCTTTACTCCACCGTAACATCTAAATGCCTGAACAGATTTGGATGTAGTGGGTACATGTTGGGTACATGTACGGGTGGGTATAGTTAGAATCCTTGCATCATACCGAGTGACACTGGTTGAAGTGACACTGGTTATTTTTTCTTTGAAAAAAATCTATATAGTATAAAGCGGCGTCTTAGGTGGGGCAGTGGGGGTTTGAAAAATACTAAATCACTAAAACTACGAAATGAGGAAAATGGTAATAGGTATTGGATTATGTTAGGTTGTTAGACACTTAGCGGTATTGTTATAACGCCAAGTTTTGCTGGCGTTCTGGTTACACCCTGTATAAATGGAAAAGTTGACTGAATGACAGACTGACTGATGATCTATCAGCGCACAGCTCAAACTACTGAACGGATCGGGCTGAAAATTAAAAGTCAGAGATAAGCTTACGTGTAATCCTCGTACAAATACAGTATAAAATTGACACGATGAAAAATCCACAAACAAATGAACCGAAAAACACTAAAAAAATTAACACCCCCGTGTTTATACTCGTCACCCAGTCAATATCAACATTAGAACAGTAGGGCTGTAGTAATAAAATGATGAGTGATATGTTGTATATAGCGGTAGCTTATGGGGCATTAATTAATAGCATTATGATTTTTTTTTTTTTTTTCAAACTGCTAATGCGCGTGGCCGGCATTTTAGTGACGTCAGCACTATACTGAAGTTTCGAGCTGATGGTATATTTTTATTTCAGCTGCCGTCAAAATAACGTCATTTCGATGTTAATGAGACATGGTTCCAGCGCAATAGCAATTTGCGGGATTTATTAAAGAGAATATTTTGAAAAAATCACGATTTTTATTTATTTTTTACACGAACGCCACGCTGCACTGTATGGAAGGTGATTAATTGCGCCACAATCCATAAACTACAAATATTTTTAAATTATTAACATAAAAATAAGAGTAATTTCTGCGGGAAAATATTTTTTATGTAAATATTTTTTTAAATATTTGTCTTTTACGCCTTGTGACGTCATTAATCGCACAGCGTGTCGTTAATAATTAATTATTATGTAAAAATAACGAAAATTCTAATTTTAAAAAAAATATCATCTTTAATAATGAATTACTACCGCTATACAAAAAATCACATAATTTTATTACTATAGTAGTAACAAACCCTATCCATCTCTATGAAAGGTGCAAACTTCAGTCAAGTACAAACACAAGAATTATAATAACTATGTATAATGTATAATGTAACTAGGTATACTAATAATTTAAATTAATTTGCCTGTTACTAATCAAACAATTTATAATGCAACATTAATTGAAAAATTATAAATGCGAAAGTGTGTTTGTTTGTTGGTTTGTCGGCTACTTTTTATCCCGCAAAATGAAAGTTTCCACGGGATTTTTAAAAATCTAAATCCACGCGGACGAAGTCGCGGGCATCAATAATAAATAAGCTAGTTATGAATAATTAATCCGTACTTCATACTTATATTATAATGCGGAAGTTTGTCTGTGTGTCTGTTACCTTTTCACGGTCCAAGGATAGCTTGCACTCCGGAGACGGGTATAGTTTACCGTTTATGCCGAAAATGTATGAGTTCTAGTTCTCACGTTTTTCTAAAAAAAACAATAACAATCCATGCCGATGAATTTGCGAGCATCGTCTAGTTAATTGATATTTTAAATGTTATTTTGTAATTAATGGAAAACGTAATTTTTAATGTAAAACATAATAATTGTAATTAACGTAAATTGTAATTAATGGTTTATTATGATACGAGATTTTACTAAGACAATAATATTATTATTATATTCAAATGCAACTAAATAATGAGATTTAATATTGTATAGTATTTTATTAATATTGTACAGTGTCGTACGTACATATATCTAGATGATTTTATAGTGTTAAACAAAAATTACTACCCATATTATAAATTCGAAAGTGCTTGTTTGTTGGTTTGTCCTTTAATCACGTCGCAACGGAGCAACGACGGATCGACGTGATTTTTGCATGGGTATAATTCAAGACCTGGATAGTGACATAGACTAACGAAGTCACGGGCATCATCTAGTTAATTTATAAATTAGGTACTTACCTAAGTTTAATAATTATAAGGAAAAGGGATAATCTATTGATAAACCCAATATTATACCAGAAGTATATTATTTTATTTCAAAATATCCTCCATACTTAATATTATAAATGCGAAAGTGGGTCTGCCTGCTAGCTTTTCACGGCCCATGCGCTCAACCAATTTTGACGAAATTTGGTACTACAGCGATAGCTTGCATCCCGTGGAAGGACATAGGCTACTTTTTATCCCACGCGGACGAAGATGGCGGCACGGTTTTGCTGGTATAGTGGTAACTAGCCACGGCCGAAGCCTCCCACCAGACCAAATTCAAATTCAAATTCAAATTCAAATTTCTTTATTGCGAATATGGGTAAACAGTGCAGATATTACAAAACAAAAAGGTACAGCCAAATTCTGCCTATTAGCATGCAATATGTTATGACTTATGATATACCGAACAACGTGTACATAGTTTTGATTAGTCAAATTAAATACTTAGTCACAAAAAAATACAAATTTAAATGATAATGTTACAAATGTCAAAAATTAAAATAAAACTAAAATTTCTCTACAAGGTAATCATTAATCGAGTAATATGTCTTTTCTAACAATAGTTTTTTCAATTTTATCTTAAATAATAAAGGAAGTTCTCGCGTCTCAATTATATATTTGGGCAAGTGATTATACAAGAGTGGCCCAGTGGCAAAAAAACTTTTGGAGAAATGAGCGGTTCTACTAGGAGGGTGCCGCAGTTTAAGCACATGCCTTTCACCAGACAAGAAATTTAGAAATTATAAAAACCCCTGCCAGGAATCGAACCCGGGACCTCCCACTAACAAGACCACAACACTTACCACTGCGCCAGGGAGGTCGTCAAACCTTCACCAGTAGATACTTTCATGGTGCAGTGGTGAGCGTGGTGGTCTTCTAGGTAGAGGTCTGGGATCTTGTATGATGTGGTGGAAAGCTTTGACTATGGATGGATGGACTATTTATTTCACAAGTAGCGTGTGAAAAATCAAGAGAAAAATCAGAAAGCAAAATTTCACGAAGTTTGATAATTATGGGTACGTATAACCTAATTCGGCTTTATTTTTTGGCGCGCGCATGGTCATCGATCTGAGCTAAGATGCTAAAGAGTGTGCGAGCGAGAACACTCGCGTCGCTTCTTATTAGAAAAACATTTAGATATATTAATGTAGCAAACGATTGTGAGTGCGAAAATTGAAAAATAATTTGTGAAATCATTGTGAATAAAACAGTCACCAAATGAAATTATGCAAAAGTAGCAATAATGCACATCTCTAGTAAATACGGTCGGTATTTAGAGTTCTGTGGTATTTATATCTATTTAAAGGATGTATGTAACCAAAATACTGGCAAAAACTAAGACAGGTGACAGTACTGATGATTACTGATAATGATACCACAAAAAAACTCGAAAAAAAATATAAATAGATCCTATTATTTTTGTAAAAGTTTACGATATATTGCAAATAAAACATCTGACTGACGCTAGAGGTCAACGAACATTGCGTAAGTAGGCCACTCAGACTCAATGTCCCGTTGTAGGCGGGGCATTGACCCGAATTTTGTACGCTATACATTGCATGTTTGAAAAATACTAAATCACTAAAACTACAAAATGAGGCAAATGATTATTGGTACGTACCTATTGGATTTGGTTTTTGTAGTGTAACAATAACGTTCTGGTTACACCCTGTATAATATATAAAAGGAAAAGCTGGCTGACTGACTGACTGATGTATCAACGCATAGCTCAAACTACTGGACGGATCGGGCTGAAATTTGGCATGCAGAAGCTATTATGATATAGACATCCGCTAAGAAAGCATTTTTGAAAATACTACCCCTAAGGGAGTAAGGGGTGAAAATACAACCCATAAGGGGGAGGGGGGGTCGGACGAAGTCACGGGAATAAGCTAGTAGGTAGTACGTAGTATAAAAAAATTACTTACCGCAAAATACTATGATGCTGCATCGAATACAAACAAAGGTGACTACGGTGATAACTATCACAACAGGTAACAGAACGAACGGGTAACTACTCATTTTAAGTCACACAAAATATTATCACCTATAAACACAGTCATTATTAATTTAAGTAACCTCCTTATTGTATGCCTTTCGTTGTTTTTTTACTACCTACAATGCAGAGCCAATGAAAAAATTACCTACTGGGCTTTTTTACTCTGTGGCAACCAAATTTTGAAATTAGAAAATGAAATAGATTCTAAAACGGACTGTACGCTATACGTTAAAACGGGGTAAGTACCTACTAAATAGCACCTCTATTATTACAATATAGCGATATTAATAATTATTATCTTATCTTTAATAATATTTCGTATCGGGAAACAGAATTTAGAAGTGCTTTTTGTGACGTCAGTCGATTGGACGATGTCCTTGTGTGAGAACAGAAAATATTACTCATACTTATCTAGTTCTACAAAGAACAATCTTTTATAATGTGAATTTTATACAAAAGGGATTTATATAACTTACCAGTTAGAGCTTAGAGCTTCTGGGTATTATTTTAAATTATTGTACAAATGGTGAAAATAATTTTCCAGTGCCTAGACCGCAGGCGAAAATACTTTCAGGAAAAAAAGCGCTGTCACGGTAGGTAGTAAGTACTAAGGCTGCAACTTTACTACTGCCATCTATCATGCGAGTCTGTAATCGTTTATTAGCTATTCGACACAAGATGGCGATATGGGACATAAAAAATTTCAGAATGAAATAGAACGCAACCAATCCACTGTTTATTTCATGTATATTTGCTTTTTATTTATATTTTTAAAAGACATTAAAATATGAATACAGGAAAATAATAAAAGTATCATAGTAAAACACTCGACGATAGATGGCGGTAATTAACGTAATAATAGACAACTTTTTATCAGCAAAGCGCGTAATTTTGAATTTTGCATCACTAATATTATTTATGTGTGTTTCAATCAGTTTCAATTCGGAGTCGCAAGAACTTACTTAATTTGTTTATTTACATTCAAAGATATCTTTATAAAAATATATAAAAACCGTCCAAATGAAGTATTTAAAAAAAATGTATCTCAATTTAATTAATTTTATTAAAATAGTGGTTCTAGATTTTGGAGTCGACTATACGACTATTTTAAAATTGAGTAGGTACTTACATTTGCTTATTAGTCCTGTAACACTTCCAAAAAATAAATATTAACAGCAAAAGTGTAATTATTATTGGAGCCAGTATTAATTTCAGTATAGCTGATGTCATAACTTCACGTGGAATTTCAGAAGTATTCATTATCAAAAAAAACATTAATTTAATAACTTATTTTATTCACATTTTCTCACAACTCTAGGCAGAATAACTTTAAATTTAAACCATACTTTCTCACAACTCTAGGCAGAATAACTTTAAATTTAAACCATACAATCGCAATCAACACAATAGGTATCATAGGCGGATTAATAATTTAAAAAAAATTGGCGCGATTTCTGTTTCTGCCACAAATTAAGTAAAAAAATTAAAAAATACAGATTTCTGGATCTACCACTTATTTATTTAGGTATAATTTATTTAGAACAACTGTTTTATGATTAACTATGGGCCGTGACTGGTGAAATGGTCATTTATCAGTGTTTTAACTCTATCAGTTTATCTCTGTATGCAAATGAAGTTAATGTTTGCAATAAAGATTATATCTAATTATTATATTGTAGTAGGTACCTACCTAATGGGAAAATTAACTAAGTAGGCATAGTTCAACGTAGAATCATTTTTAAGGTTCCGTACCTCAAAAAGAAACCTTATAGGATCAGTTCTTTTTCTGTCGGTCTGTCTGTCTGACCTTTGACGATGATTGACCTAAAATCATGAAATTTGGCAGGTACCTAGGTCTTATAGCACATCATCTAAGGGGAAAAATCCATAAACCGTGAATTTGTGGTTGTACCTACATCACAAAAAATCCGGCCAAGTGTGAGTCAGGCTCGCGCAATGAGGGTTCCGTACTGCAGTCGTATTTTTTCGATATTTTGCACGATAATTCAAAAACTATGATGGATAAAAATAAATAAAAAATTGTTTTAGAATGCACAGGTGAAGCCCTTTCATATTAACCCCCACTTGATATAGTTATCTTACTTCGAAATATGAAAATACTAATTATTAGTTCATGACCACAATTTAATTTTTTTTGTGTGATATAACCACAAATTCACGGTTTTCAGGTTTCCCCTAATACCAGCTATAAGACCCACCTACCTACCAAATTTCATGATTATAGGCCAACGGGAAGTACCGTGTAGGTTTTTTGACAGACAGACAGACAACAAAGTGATCCTATAAGGGTTCCGTTTTTCCTTTTGAGGTACGGAACCCTAAAACACGGGATTTTTGACAACCTAAATCCATGGGGACGAAGTCGCGGGCACAAGCTAGTAAAACTATAAACCACGACGTAGGTAAGTATATAAACAGTGTAATTTTTAGGGTTCCGTAGCCGGATGGCAAAAAACGGAACCCTTATAGATTCGTCATGTCTGTCTGTCTGTCCATCCGTATGTCACAGCCACTTTTTTCCGAAACTATAAGAGCCATACTGTTGAAACTTGGTAAGAAGATGTATTCTGTGAACCGCATTAAGATTTTTACCCAAAAAAAATAAAAATTTTGGGGTTCCCCATACTTAGATAGAACTGAAACTCAAAAATTTTATTTTTCATCAAACCCATACGTGTGGGGTATCTATGGATAGGTCTTCAAAAATGATATTGAGGTTTCTAAGATAATTTTTTTTCTAAACTGAATAGTTTGCGCGAGAGACACTTCCAAAGTGGTAAAACTAAAAAAATATTAGATGTACATTATCATGCAAACTTACACCGAAAATTGGTTTGAATGAGATATAGTAAGTAGTTTTTGATTTATGGTGCAAAATGTCGATAAAATACGATTGTACTACGGAACCCTCAGTGCGCGAGTCTGATTCGCACTTGGCCGGTTTTTTTTATCAGCCAGGGTGCTAGACCTTGATCTTGAACTAGGTAATGTAAACGACCTAAGACTATTATACTCACTACGAAGCATAGGGGCGTAATCATTAGTTTAAATGTCTTTGTCTAACTGCCTAATGAATATGTAATTTAATTTTTCCGCATTATGGAATAATAATTACTTGGACGTAGAAGGTACAAAGCATATTATTAAAATATTATGTTTAATAATAATAATAATAAAAAATATATTTATTTAAGAAAAAATATTTACAGGTTACACAAATTCAGGTATAATCATAAACTCGAAGCTTGAGTTTTTCCGTATACCGAAGCCGTTAACATTAGGTATCTACACGTCACACATATCTTATTAAAAGCTAAATAACAATACTTATAACTAACAACATTGGACCAAATGTAGGATATTTTAAAACTTATATTTAGTAGGTAAAAACGCAATTATTAAAATTATAAATGAATGTAGGTAGGCAAGTAAAAAGTTCGTTACCGCAAAGCGGAGTACCTAGTTAGGGTGTGGTTATCGTGCTACGGGCGTAACGTGTTTATATTATTATGTCTTTTCTTCAAACTGAGATTTTAGGGTCCCGAATTCCGTAGTAAAACAAATACAGAATGTAACCAGAACGCTGGCAAAAACGAAGATACGTGATAGTACTGGTGATTACCGATAATATTATGATACCACAAAAGACAAAAAAAATATAAAAAACCCTATAATTTTGTAAAAGTTTACAAATAAAACATCTGACAGACGCTACAGGTCAACGAAATTGGTGTCAATGCCGCGTCGTAGGCGGAGCATTGATCCGAGTTTTGCACGCCATACATTGCGGGTTACACCCTGTATATAGCTACCTTACAGTTTCGTTAACGACAATAAACTATAAGAGCTGTCAAGTTGAAATGTAAGTAT
This sequence comes from Maniola hyperantus, assembly GCF_902806685.2. Lineage (NCBI taxonomy): Eukaryota > Metazoa > Arthropoda > Insecta > Lepidoptera > Nymphalidae > Maniola > Maniola hyperantus. The sequence goes on along the minus strand of NC_048542.1, from coordinate 14,634,528 downwards.
AGATAGGTGTAGAAAGTTGATACAGAGGCATTAAAGCAAAAAAAACCAGGTAACAGTCCTCGGCAGAAAATATTGCACATCGAACTTTAGAAACAGATTTCTGCTTTGTAGAGCGTTATCTCTTTCACTCATACCTATTCGACGTAAACGGCATATTATATGAGATATATCGATATTTAAAAATAACGCAGCTACACAACACTACATCGGCGTCACTTACAAAAGTGGTAGAACATGTACCTTGTTGTGTAATGTCTTAAGTGCTTCAATAGTTATTTGTTATGCAAGGGTGCAAAGATGTTATTTTGTCCCAAGAATTCAAAGACTCAAGCGCAAATAAATTTGCACCCGTGCGAAACACACAACTTTTCATCTCACTACAGCGAGGAAAACGCTAGAGTGCAGGTTTCAATAAAAAGTTTCTAGGGCACAACCACAAGTCAGGCAGTGAAGGAGGTTCTAATTCAAGAAGATTCTATTAACGAATAAATTTTTTGTCGGGTGCGTTTAGAATTTTTTAAATTCAAATAAAAAAAAATTTAAAATTAGAATTAAATTTTATAATAAAATTCCACAAGCAATTTTAGACTTGCCTTTAGACAAGTTTAAAAAATCCATATTAGACAGTCGCAGACTATGTAAATGATAAAAAAGCTTGGATTTGACTCGCTCCAGCAATGCACGGGGCTGCAATGGCTTGTATAGTACGGTATAATAACATTGTAAATTGAAAAATTAAAAAGAGCAACCGCCGAGTTTCTTGCTGGTTCTTCTCGGTAGGAACGGCATTCCGAACCAGTGGTAAATTAAAACTACCTGACTATTCATAAATACTTGTAAAAAGTATACATGAATAAAAAACATTCTATTCTATTCTATTCTAAAAAAATCATTTTCATAATTCAACTAACTTCATTATAATATTGTTTACTCAATAAAGCTGAAACGGAGTAGGTAGGTATTATGTTTAATTTAATTAAATAAAAATTAATGTTCCAACTTGTCACTTAATACCTACCAACTTAGTTTAAAATAATAAATAGTAAAGACAGTAAAGACGAACTGCGTTTCTGAGCGTTTCATTATCACGTAGTATTTTTAATAGAAAGAAAAAAGTAAAGTAGGTACGCAACCATAGACGACAGTTCGTCACGTTCGAATTTCAACTCGTACTTTGCGTCCTAGAGAGTGTAGAGAGCAAAATTACCACTTTCCACTCAGATTTCAAAGGGCAAAAGGATTGTTTCCGAGCGAGTGAGATGAAAAATAATTTTGAGATGTCTTAGAGAAATTTCTTAAGTAGAGAAATGATAATGTAATGAGAGGATGGGATGAGGATGAGGAAGGCTGCTGAGTTTGGAACTTCCCTTTTACCTTCGAACTTGTTGACTCAGTGTTGCTATAGGGTTTTCCAAGATGATAATTCGGTATATCTTATCAGTTATCATTTATCAGTTAATTACTCTATGATCTCGCTTCAGTGTTTATTTATTGTGATGCAATATGAATAGGTACTTTACCTACTGATAATAAATTGTTAAGATTTGTAATTAACATCTATAGTCTATACTAATATTATAAAGAGGTCAAGTCTGTAAATTTGTTTGTAGGGGATAATCTCTTGAACTTCTCAACAGATTTTTAAAATTCTTTCACCAGTGGAAAGCTACATTATCCTTGAGTGACATAGGTTAAATTTTTTTTTCAAAACAAATTAAAGTTCCTTACGAAAATTGTAAAAGCTACCCGTACGCTTCGAAGCCAGGGCGGGTCGCTAGCCTTTATATACAAGCTCTACGGAAAGCTTCAATCGTATTTCAAACGCCATTCGTGTTATCGACATTTTGCACGATAAATCAAAAACTATTATGTCTAAAAATAAATAAAAATGTGTTTCAGAATGTATAAGTAAAGCCCTTTCATATGATACGGCCCACTTGGTATAGTAATCTTACTTCAAAAGTTGAAAACAGCAATATTTGTTTATGAACACATTTTAATTTTTTTCTTGTGATATAACCACAAATTCACGATTTTAAGATTTTTCTTCTCATGTTTGCTATAAGACTTACCTTCCTGCCAAATTTCGTGATTCTAGGTCAACGGAAAGTACCCACTAGGTTAGGACAGACAGACAGACAGACAAGAAAATGATCCTATAAGAGTTCCGTTTTTCCTTTTGAGGTACGGAACCCTAATTATATGTAGGAAAACAGTAAGCAAACAATAGAATTAGCCGGTCAGTTCACGTAGTGGAAACACGGCCTTAATAGATTTTTAGACACCAAAATTTGTATTTTTGTATTTCTTACCGCGTGCTCTACTAATGAATGATTTGAATTTTTACTTTCTTTTTAGAGTTCCGTAGCCAAATGCAAAAAACGGAACCCTTATAGATTCGTCATGTCTGTCTGTCCGTCCGTATGTCACAGCCACTTTTTTCCAAAACTATAAGAGCTATACTGTTGAAACCACGTTGAAACTTGGTAAATCGATGTATTCTGTAAACCGCATTAAGATTTTTACACAAAAATAGAAAAAAAAACAATATATTTTGGGGTTCCCCATACTTAGAACTGAAACTCAAATTTTTTTTTTAATAAACCCATACGTGTGGGGGAATCTATGGATAGGTCTTCAAAAATGATATTGAGGTTTCTAATATCATTTTTTTCTAAACTGAATAGTTTGCGCGAGAGACACTTCACACTTCCAAAGTGGTAAAATGTGTCCCCCCCCCCTGTAACTTCTAAAATAAGAGAATGATAAAACTAAAAAAAATATATGATGTACAATGTACATTACCATGCAAACTTCCACCGAAAATTGGTTTGAACGAGATCTTGGTAGTGGTTTTTGATGTATCGTGCAAAATGTCGATACAATACGATTGTACTACGGAACCCTCAGTGCGCGAGTCTGATTCGCACTTGGCCGGTTTTCTTGACTTGTAAACCTTTCGTAGCATGACGTGTAGGTGCGACGGGTTCTACGTCATAGAAATACGAAGTTACTATTTCCTATATCCATGATCTACGTACGACACAGTGTTATTTTTTACGTTATTTACTATGAGATGAAAACTAAGGTTGAATATCACATGAGTTCCGGTTTAGTGTTGTAAAAAATCAGTACCCTTATTATAAATGCGAAAAGTGTGTTTGTTTGTTGGTTTTTTGGTTTATTGGTTTGTTGGTTTGTCCTTCAACCACGTCGCAACGGCACAACGGATTGACGTGATTTTTGCATGGGTAATAGCTAAAGACCTGGAGAGTGACATAGGCTACTTTTATCCCGGGAAATCAAAGAGTTCTCACGGGATTTTTAAAAATCGCGGGCATCAGCTAGTTGTAAGATAGGTATTATTGTCTTTTCGTAAACACGAAACACCCGCTAAATAGACAAAGTTGTAAAATAGGTATTGATAAAATTATTATCGTTCTTCACAATGTAGTTACATAGTTTTTGTTTTTATTTCCATGTCGAATTTGTAACTAATGTGTTATATTTCTGGTAACTAGTAAAACTAGATAATATTTATGCAAGGAACTGTAATCACAATCTTTACTTTTTACCTACTAATAATAATTAAAAAGAGTTTAATAAACAGTTTTACCGGTAAATAGTGGTGTTGATTCTGATGTTTTTCTCTCAACTAATTTTAGAGTACCTATCTGCATCTTTTAGCTTTTTAATATAGCTAAGAAAGACGAAAAATGAATTTTAAACTAAAGACTAAATAAATTCTCTTCTAAATTTATTCTTCTAAAATTCTAAATTTTAGTGCTACTCTACTTTAAATAGTTTTAAATATCCTGTGGCCCTACCGCGGTTGTTTGACAGCTACAATGTCACGATCGCAATCATCTCTGATTGGTTAATGCTCGCTCACTATTGGCCACAATGCATTGTTGCAACAAGAATCGCACAAATTCAGCCAATCAGAACAATTGAGATTGTAATAATGATTGATGCAGGTTTTAGACAATCGCCCTGCTGGGATCGCGCGATAAAATATGCTATTTTAACTACTATGCTCAGGACTGGCACCCAAAGTCACATAGTTAAAAAGTTTTAAATTAAATTTAGTGCTTTCAAACTGGGTCTATCCCTTTCATATTCGTAAGAAAAAGATGCGAACACTCTAAAAATTTAGTTGTGATCAGAATCAGTACCACTGTCCTTAGCTCAGGTCTATTTTGCAGGAAAACAAGAGAAATCTATAAATTATTGTGCATCCTCGGGAAATGAACTCTCGATGGAGTCTATTTCCTCAAACGTGCTGGAAGTTGCAACAGTCAGGGATTTGTCGCGAACTAACTATAGACCTACCTACTTCTGTAACAGAACAAAATACCTTTTTTTTTAAATTCAGATACAAGTTAGCCCTTGACTGCAATCTCACCTGATGGTAAGTGACGATGCAGTTTAAGGTCGGAGCGGGCTAACCTGGAAGGAGTATGGCAGTTTTGATTAAACCCATACACCTTTGGTTATTCTACACGGCATCGTACCGGAACGCTAAATTGCTTGGCGGCACGGCTTTGCCGGTAGGGTGGTAACTAGCCACAGCTGAGGCCTCCCACCAGACAAGACCAGAAATTTAGAAATTATAAAATTCCAAATCCCTACCTGGAATCGAACCCGGGACCTCCCACTAATAAGACCACAGCGCTTACCACTGAGGTCGTCAATATTTACAGACATGATTTATACAATTTCTGTACCTGCCTATAGAAATTGAAATAAATTTTAATCGGAGAAAGCAGTTATCTATTTAGAGAAAAAAAAAATTTTTTGTCTATCCGTCTGTCTGTGCACGCTTCACTCTGAAACTACTAAATGGATTTAAATTTAACGCAACTTCAAACTTGGCTACTAAATATACCTAGCTGATATTCCGGGTCAACCTATGGGATAGTTTTTAATCCCGAAAAATAAATATTGTTCTTTCGGGATAAGGCAATTTTTTGTCAATATAACTCCGACAAATCTAAACCGTTTTTGACAATTTTTAGGATACTAATGAACGACCCGTTTGAAATCCAGACGTCACTGAGGTTGGTGCTAATAGCACCACTGAGTCGGTGCCATTTTGTTTGTTCAATGGCCCTGTCCATACGAGTAATATATAAGTCAATGTGCTTACCTAGTCGAAGAGTAATGTTTACTCACAACACCGTAACATTGAAAACCTACAAGGGCCAAAGGGAGTTACATAGTTTCATATTAAATGCATAAGAACTTAATAGAATTAAGGTTCACCTTATTGGATGGAGGGAAACCTGAGACTTGATAATCTTATAAGTCTTTAGCTTTCACGAGGATTATTTATTCATCATCATGATCAACCCATCACCGGAGGAGACCCGTGCTTTGTAGTGAGACACTGGTCTCCTCTCAGAGTGAGAAGGGTTTTGTACTTTTGGCCATAGTCTACCACGCTGGCCATGTGCGGATTGGTAGACTTCACACACCTTTGACAACATTATGGAGAACTCTTAGGTATGCAGGTTTCCTCACGATGTTTTCCTTCACCGTTAAAGCAAGTTATATTTTATTAATTAAAACGCACGTAGCTCCGAAAAGTTGTGCGTGCCCGGGATCGAACCCCCGACCTCCAATTAGAAGGCGGACGTCCTAACCACTAGGCTATCACAGCTTTTGTTTATTACATCAGGAAAATTATTTTCACACGGAGTTTTCAGTATGTCGATGGACAATTTTGTTTTTAACCTTCTAAAGAGCTCTAGGTTAATCCTACCTTTCTAGCGTGTAAACTGCGCGTGTAAATTGGTTTCATCTTGGGTTTCATTGTTTCTTTTATGTTGTCATAAGCCTATCGTAGACGAAATGAATGAAATAATTCATTTTGTTTGAATGACGAATTGACACCCAGTTCGACAAAATTTAGCGAAAGTAGAACATCGGATATACTTGGATATACTATAAATTTTTAGTGTAGTTCATTTTGTTGTCTGTCTGTCAAAAAACCTATAGGCCTATAGGGTATACTTACCGTTGACCTAGAATCATGAAATTTTGCAGGTAGGTGGGACTTATAGCACACGTAAGGGGGAAAATCCGAAAACTGCGAATTTGTGGCTACATCACAAAAATAAATTAAAATGTATTAATGAAAAAATAACTAGTATTTTCAACTTTCAAAGTAAGATTAATATAGGTACCAAGTGGGGTATCCATTTATGAAAGAGTTTACCTGTACATTCTAAAACAGATTTTTATTTATTTTTATGCACTATACTTTTTGATTTATGGAAAAAAATACGACTATAGTACGGAATCCTCGGTGCGCGAGTCAGAGTCACACTTGGCCAGACTTTTTGTGGTAGCACGTCCACAAAAAAAAATACACAAGATATACTTAAACTAAAGAACAATTTCGGAATCTATGAGACATTTCGTTTGATAATTGATACCAAGCTCGATAGATTTATCTAGATTTTTTTGTCATATTCCAGTAACATTCGCCATATCAATAAAGACATAAGTACCGAAAGGAAATTCCCTACTCAGTGGCCATATCGAGTTCGAAGTTTCATACAATACTCGGACGAATAGAGATGTATGTAGATCACTTGACTACGCTCGCGCAAGCATCTCACATTTTAATAAGTAGGGACTTAATGTAGTAAAAGACAAATACACATATAAGTACCTAACTAATAAACTTTAATATTACAGTCGGATTGATAAAATCGAAGTGTGATCTTGATTTTTAGGGGAGATAAAAATACAAAATCAGAATAAACAATAATTATAGTATTACTATACAATGCCCGCGACTTCGTCCGCGTTTCTTAAAATTCCCGTGAGAACTCCTTTGATTTTCCGAGATAAAAGGTATAGCCTATGTCCTTCCCGGGATGCACGCTATCGCTGTACCAAATTTCGTCAAAATCGTTTGAACGGATAGGCCGTGAAAGGCTAGCAGACAGACAGACAGACATACGGACAGACAGACACACTTTCGCATTTATAATATTAGGATAAATGGATTATGCGCTACAGAAAATCACAGTGAGTTGAGTGACCGCGAAAAATCGGCCATCTTTTGACTTTTGCGTAAAGTCGTGTAAAGACATACTTAATTATAAATAATATGTTTGTCTCTGATTTAATTTTCCAAAATTAGAAGCTTATCCTCGTAGGAGTTTATGGACTAAGTAGGTCAGTAGGCACAAAAAAAATAGTTTTAAATCACGATCAAGAAAAAATATGATTTTTGTTTTATTCGACCTTTAGAGGCCATAGAAACATTATTATTAAGGAATATCTACCTATGAGTAGAATGATATAGAACTCTCAAAACACTTTCACACATAGTAAGGCCGTGAGATTCAGTTTAATTAATAGGTTCGTATAATCTAATGTTACTAACATCAATAATTATTAATGATCTAAATCTCTTGCAACAGAATGTCATAACCGTATAGGAATTTGACCTTTTAACGTTTTGCGTTAAATACAGAGTGTAACCAGAACGCTAGCAAAAACGAAGACAGGTGATATAAGTCCCGCAAATTGCTATTACGTTGGAACCATGTCTCTATAATATGAATGACATAAAATTATACCATCAGCTCGAAACTTCAGTCTAGTGATGACGTCACTAAAATGGCGGCCACGCGTATTAGCAATTTGTGGGACTTATACTACTGATGATTACTGATAATATGATATCACAAAAAAACGCGAAAAAAATATTAAAAAATCCTATAATTTTGTACAAGTTTACGAAATATTGCGAATAAAATATCTGACTCACGATAGAGGTCAACGAACGTGGCATAAGTAGGCCACTCGGAGTCAATGCCGCGTTGCTACACATTGTGGGTTTGAAAAATACTAAACACTAAAACTACAAAATGAGGCAAATGGTTATTGGTATTGCATTGTGTTTAGATAGTATAGTAATAACGCTAAGTTTTGGTTACACCCTGTATAATTACTGGAATTAGTAAGAAACTATGTCAATGTTAGGTAGATGAACGACGTCCAATTAATGTTTTACTAACTTCACTAGAATCACTAACTTTGTTTGGTAAGATAATATTATTAGGTAAATTATAAAAAAACCGGCCAAGTGCGAATCAGACTCGCGCACTGAGGGTTCCGTAGTACAATCGTATTTTATCGACATTTTGCACCATAAATCAAAAACTACTTACTAGATCTCGTTCAAACCAATTTTCGGTGGAAGTTTGCATGGTGTACATCTAATATTTTTTTGTTTTATCATTCTCTTATTTTAGAAGTTACAGGGGGGGGGGGGGGCACAAACACACACTTTACCACTTTGGAAGTGTCTCTCGCGCAAACTATATTCAGTTTAGAAAAAAAGCCTTTTTAGAAACCTCAATATCATTTTTGAAGACCTATCCATAGATACCCCACATGTATGGGTTTGATGAAAAAAAAATTTGAGTTTCAGTTCTAAGTATGGGGAACCCCAAAATTTATTGTTTTTAGGGTTCCGTACCCCAAAAGGAAAAACGGAACTCCTATTTTTCTATTTTTTGTGTTAAAATCTTAATGCGGTTCACAGAATGCATCTACTTACCAAATTTCAACAGTATAGCTCTTATAGTTTCGGAAAAAAGTGGCTGTGACATACATCCAGACAGACAGACAGACAGACAGACATGACGAATCTATAAGGGTTCCGTTTTTTGCCATTCGGTTACGCAACCCAAAAAAGTGTTGTTTAAAAAATAAATAAAGGTCGTCGAACCTAGATTTCTATTAAACGAACGGTGACAACCAGCCCAATTAGTAATAATAAATACATAGTACCTAATCGGAACTAACGTTGCCGTCAAGTATCCCTTTTGTTCTTGTTTGAATAGTCTGCTTTTGTTCTACAACTAACGCCCCCCTGTCAATGTCATTCAAGAGCCAAAAGAGCCTTGTCAGTGGCGTAGCTATCCAGGGGCTAGGCGGGGCAGTGCCCCGGGGCCCTCAAGCTCAGGGGGCCCTCGAATCATTACCAGAAAATCTCGATCGAACTAATTTTTGAAAATTTCTTCCATTTTCAAAATAAATATGACAGGTTGTAACCCGACTTTATTAATGGCAACTCAGTTGAGAGAAATTCGAAATTTATACCTAGGGAATTCCCCTAAATTCTTTCTGTGGGTTGGCAGTGTTTTCAATTTGACAGATAGCGATATGTGCGTTTTATTATTCTTCGATGTGAGTTTTATTGTGAATTCGAGTCAAGATTTGTTTTTCGAGAACGGTTAAAAAATTAATGCTATATCAGGAATAAGTAAGTTTGACTTTTTAGTACTGGTACATATAGTTTTTCAGTTTTATTTGATTTTAATAATACCACTCATTGATGCCCCTTACGTTGATAAAGGGGCCCCCATTCTTTGTTTTGCCCCAGGGCCCTTGGTTACCTAGCTACGCCACTACTCATACTGTACCTAGATAAGCAAGCAAATATATAATATGTACTTACATAATTGGACATAGTATGCTATCTCTTTGTATATTAAAACTTTTAGGTAGGTACCTACTTGATTGTAAATTTTATTTAGAGTAAGTGCTTACTAATGGATCCGGCATGGATAACATACCGGATCCATTAAAGTACCTATAGGTACATGCAGTGGCGTGCAGGTCATAGAGGCATAAATGCACTGCTTACCCCAGTTGTAATAGCTCAATGCATATTTTTCACATGCACATAATGACCTGCCAGTAAACAGGTTCCTACCTAACTAATGCCTACCCTGGTTTCAAACCCTGTGCACGCCACTGGGTACATGCTCCTTGCATATTAACTAGGTAAGTACATACTTCGTTATAAATTCAGAGTAAGGTCATATTATGTTACATAGCTAATTAAAATGTCTAATGTCGATTGTCAATGCCTCAAAGATTAATTAGAAAAAACTGGCCAAGTGCGAGTTGGAATCGCGTACCATCCAAACTATCCATATTAATATTATAGATTCTAAAGTGTGTCTGTCTGTCTGCTAGATTTTCACGGCCCAATAGTTTAACCGATTTTGTTGAGTACAGAGTTAGCTTACATTCCGGCGAAGGAAGGCTACTTTTTATCCCGGGAATTAAAAAGTTCCCACAGGGTTTCTAAATCCTAAATCCACGCATACGAAGTGCTCAGGTAGTGTAATATAATTAATAAAATATTAAATGGTGACTTACCACTACTTTTGTAAACGACAAAGACAACTCTGACGAACATAATTAACAGTAAAATGAAAATGGGTATCATTCCCATAATCCTCCCAAAATCCATATCGTCCGCACTTTCTTTTCTACTGTCCCCTAATTCTAGTGCACTGTCATTAATCTCTCTAATTAAAACGTCATTTACCACTATCCGTTCCATTTTCACTTCTAGTTCTATGGTAGGTGTAGTTAATTTTGGAAAAAGAATTGTAATAATTATAATAAATATTTTTGTTAGAATATTTTATGAACACACCCTCAGTTTTCTTTTTAAAAAAATTTAACAATCTTTTTATTTAGATTTTTTTTGTTTTATTGTACCTACAAAATAAATAAGTATCTGTCCTTTTTGTCCTCACTTATGAATTATTAAAAAAAAATTACTGTCGATTTTTATTACGAAAATATTTTTAATCTGTATTTTATGCAACAGAGTGTTCAGAACATCTGTCTTTCCGCGACGCGTCGTCGAGTCGACTGTTTGCCACCTTGAGCAAAATGCTAGGTACTAGGACCGTAACGACTGCCGCTTCATTATTCTCTTATCAGAACGTTTTTTTGGAGAAAACACTCAAAATATGACGGTTTTGCTTTATGAAAGATGGTTGATTGCATTTTATTGATTGGATTGATTAATAGATATAATTCATAACCTCTACGTCGCCATTATCTGCCAGGAAATTGATATGGATAGGCGAGGGGTAGGCAAGTAATAGGTAGATACTTATTATGAATAAGACTTGATTTATCTTCTCTACATAGTATAAAATAAAGTCGCCTCCCGCTGTCTGTATGTATGATGTATGTATGAACGCGTAGATCTTTTAAACTACGCAACGGATTTTAATGCGGTTTTCACCAATAGATAGAGTGATTTAAGAGGAAGGTTTAAGAATTAAACTATATCTATAAACCTTTCTCTTTAATCACTCTATCTATTGGTGAAAACCGCATTAAAATCCGATGCATAGTTTAAAAGATCTGACGCGTTCATACATACATCATACATACAGACAGCGGGAGGCGACTTTATTTTATACTATGTAGAGATTCTCAAAAAATTTGAGATCCCTAGGGAAATTGAAATAATGTGAATTAGGTCGGAAAAAATCCTATCATTTGAGAATTTCCGAGGCGTGCGCTGCACAAATGGTCAAAGTTACACGAAAACAATGTATGATGAAATTATTTCTCTTAAAAAGTTCTACAAAAAAGTCCACGATAGCATAGGTACATGTATCTTTTATGTTTGGCTCACAATAATCGATTTTATGGTTTTCAAATGTGATCTGAAACAAAGCCTTACTTTCGAGCGTGTTTTACTGACATACTATTCGTTCTTATTAAAATAAAACAGTTGATCATCTGTAATATTCCATTTAGACCAAAATAGAATAATATCTTACGAGATATCACAAAATTAAAGTAATATCAAATATCGTAAAATTAAACAAAACGAGACGTAGGCGGCGCGGTGCCGGGGCACCTATAATCTCCTCACTGACACCACATTAGTATCTACATTGCACCCATGCGAAGCTGGGGCGGGTCGCTAGTAAGTAATAAAATTATCGAAAACATGTTCGTGTCTAATCGGTCCAATCTTAGATACCTACGCAAAGATAGATGCTTATTTTTAGACTCGCATAATTAATATGTTTTGTATGCTTAAGTGTCACTAAGCAAATATTATTAATGTGATACCTAGGCAATTGATGGTTTTAAAAGGTTTTAAATAAAAATGACGTAATTTCATATCAATTACATCTTTTATTAGAAAGACTATGGGCAGTAAATCGTTTGCATATAATATTGCATATACATACAATATAATTATTAACTCTTTGTTTAGTAAACTTAGTAAGTACATATTACATACTATTATATTTAACTACTATGCTACTCTTGCTATGAGTAAGCTGTATATGACGTCCGCCTTCTAGTCGGAGGTCGGGGGTTCGATCCCGGGCACGCACCTTTAACTATTAGGAGTTATGTGCGTTTTAAGAAATTAAATATCACTCGCTTTCACGATGAAGGAAAACATCGTGAGGAAACATGCATGCCTGAGAGTTCTCCATAATGTTCTCAAAGGTGTGTGAAGTCTACCAATCCGCACATGGCCAGCGTGGTAGACCATGGCCAAAACCCTTCTCACCTTGACAGGAGACCCGTGCTCTGTAGTGAGTCGGCGATGGGTTGATCATGATGATGACTATGCTACTCTACTAGTACAGAAGCATATTAGGTAATTTTTTAATCTGTAGGCAAGTACATTTTGGAAATTTTTCTTATCCCTCACACACGAATTTGATTTTATGCGATTCTTTTTGTAAGGTCGCGGATACATCTGTAAGTTTTACACACGTAAGTAGCCTGCATAAATAATTAACAAGAAATTTACAATTGTAAAGTGTTTACATTATAATGGAATGAAAACCACTTTGATATACTTTATCATACTTTTAATCACGGTTTGCTTATTAAATTGGCTTACAAGTAAGTAGAATGCACTGCCGCCATTCCGCGCGTCACCAGCGAGAGTAGAGTCTACCCTAAACCATAGACTCTCGGAGAATGTCAGAGGTTGCTAGGACGAGTCCAGACTATCCATAATTCGTCTAACACACTATCAACAACACAGCTAACAATTTAGTACATTTTTCGTAAATTAATCATGTAAGCAAGCTACCTACGTGAACTTATAACTTGGTGTAATAAGTGTTTATGTCGTGAAATTACGATATAAACAACATACAAGTACATTTATAACAAACGTATAAGTAAATTTATATAAGGCCGCGATTACATCTGTAAGTTTTACTCACGTAAGTAGCTCATCCAATTTAATTGACAACAAAATAATGTTAATGTACTGTAAGTGTTTACATGAGTAAATTTGTCGTAAGTTAATCACGTTTAATCACCTGTAAGTTTACTCACGTAACAACTTGTAATTGTTGTTACGTGTTGTAGTTGTTAATGTTGTTAGGTACAACTTGTAATAAATCCAATAAATGAATTCAAAATTCAATTATTTTCATAAAATAGGTAAGTAGGTAGGTACTTGAGATAAATAAGGAAACTTTAGTCTGTAGGTATAACTACAGACTTATCCAGAAATCTCTTACGTCATTGAAAACTAAACATCTCCAAATCAAATATTAAACAATAAAAACCGGCCAAGTGCGACTCAGGCTCGCACACTGAGGGTTCCGTACTACAGTCGTATTTTTGCGACATTTTGCACGATAATTCAAAAACTATGATGCATAAAAATAAATAAAAATATGTTTTAGAATGCACAAGTAAAGCCCTTTCATAATATGATATCCCACTTGATATAGTTATTTGCTTCGAATATTGAAAATACTAGTTATTAGTTCATGACCACAATTTAATTTTTTTTTGTGTGATCTAACCCTAAATTCACGGTTTTCAGATTTTTCCCCTAAAGCCAGCTATAAGACCCACCTACCAGCCAAATTTCATGATTCTAGGTCAACGGGAAGTACCCTGTAGGTGTCTTGACAGACAGACAGACAGACAACAAAGTAATCTTATAAGGGGTCCGTTTTTCCTTTTGAGGTACGGAACCCTAAAAAACAGTCAACAATGTACTTTTTACCTAATAAAAAATACCAAATAAATTTAAACTCTAAGTAAAAGGTATAAGGATCAAAAGAATTGACAATAAACGGTTTTTAACTGCTTGTTATCTTATAGACTTTAGTAAAACTTGGTCAACTAGGTAACCTACATGGCATGAAGTTTTGAAATTGTTCGTATTAACATTTCCACGTCGGTGTACTAAATAATACCTACCAGCTGATAGTTGCGGTTTCTACGTGATCAAACCAGAAAGAAAGAGGTCCCTAGGATATAGGGTGCGTTGGGGTAAGATCATAAATGGGGGAAGACCGTATTTGTTAAATATATTCCGAATTAGTACTTATTTTTCTAAAAAGCGTGGGATGCCATTTTGTATTGCCCCACGTAGTCCATGTTGGTCATCCCAACGCATCGCGCGTGATTTATACACGTTATACTGGAAGTGTCGTCTTATAGGATAATAGGACGTATAAGAACGGATATTTTCTTTCTATGAACTCTGTGTTCTAGGCCACAATGGCGATTTTAGAGGGTAGTCCGATCTTTACCCATGAACGTCCGATTTTTCCCAAGGTTTTAAAATTTTATCCATATTTTAAACACCCGATAAACAGTAGTTGTTTCATTAATAACTACATGGAACACATTCTATCTGTAGCTTTTTCACTATAATTTATTGTGCTAGGTAACTATTGTAACTTTCATGCAAAATAAATTTGGCCAACATCTTCCAAACACAACGAAAAACTGTCCGAACTTACCCCAACGCACCCTAATTATTTTAAAATATCTTGTTAACAAGGTATTGGACTAAGAGCCAGCACGTGCCAGACCTTCGTTATTTTATAAAAGCTGAAAATTTATCTGCGTATTGTCCCCAACACTGGGAGAAACGTTTGTTTGGATCATGGTGATTTTGGGAGATAACACGTAATAAAGATGTAAAAAAAACTTGCGTCAAAATATAAAGTATTTTTTTTCTCTTCTGAATAGTATTGAACGTCACGAAACGACGGAATCACGTCATGCGTGCACCCTTAAAGTTAAGGGTGTCTGGCGGCAGGGGGTTGCCACGACACAAAGTGTCTGGCAATGCATTTATAGGACCATAAAAAAAATTTGAAAATAAATATAGCCTATGTTACCTACTCAGGAATAATGTTACTTTCTACTGGTGAAATATTTTTTAAAATCAGTTCAGTAGGTAGTTCCAGAGATTACCCCGTACATACAAACTTAAAAACATTATCTGTTTATAATATTAGTATAGATAACAGGCTTCTGCAACTGTGCTAAATTTCAACTTTACAGCTCTCATAAATTATTTTTAGGGTTCCGTAGTAAACAAGGAACCCTTACAGTTTCGCCATGTCCGTCCGTCTGTCGGTGCGTCCGTCCTCGGTTAATCTCAGAGACTATAAGTGCTAGAAATCTGTAATTTGGCATGGCAATATTAATCAAGCCGACAAAGTGGTGATGTAAAATTTTGATAAATATTTTTTTTAGGGTAGCTCCCCTACATGTAAAGTGGGGATGAATTTTTTTTGTCGTCTACCCCATAGTGCGCGTTATCGTTGAATAAGTAGGTCTTTTAAAAATACTGTGGGTGTGGGAACATCATTTTTAGATTTCTAGATCCGTTTGTAAAATATGTTTGTATGGGGTTATTCAAGGGGCGGACCAACAAATTCCTTAAAGGCCGGCAACGCATCGGCGGCTCCTCTGGTGCTGCAAATGTTCATGGGCGGCGGTAATCACTTAACATCAGGTGACCCGCCTGCTCGCTTGCTCGCTATATCTATTAAAAAAAAAAAAAAAAAAAAAAAAAATGATGTTTTTAAGTGCTAATTTTTATTAGAGTAAAGTGCGACCCCCTTTCCCCCCCCCCCCACCCCCCCCCCCCCCCCCCCCCCCCCCCCCTCTGTCAGCCAAATGGTAGTATATAGGAACGTGCAAAACTTCACAGAAATAGTATAAATATAATCAATTTTAAAGTAAAACTATCATGGCTAAGTATAGGGTTCACAGGTTAAAGAGTTATATCTGTTTTTCGAGGATTGTGACTACGGAACCCTACACTGCGCGTGGCCCGCCACGTACTTGCCCAGTTTTTTAAATTGATATGCCACACAGACAGACAGACAGACTGGACGACACTAGAAGGGTCCCTAGGGGCCCTGAAATCATGCATAGATAGATAGGTACCTACTGTAATAGGGTCATTATAATAATTATAGCTACACGTTACAAGTTTTTTGTCCGTTGTTTTGTATGTCACAATTCTTATTATGCAAATGGATGTTGTTGTAAATAACATAGTATTAAATAAATGGCTACCTTAATTATTATTAAAACGTTGACGCAGAGATTAAAAATAGATTTTGTACTACTTATCCTTGAACTATTGTCTCATTAATACGTACGTACTACGTAGGTATAGTATAGGTTCAGTGAAATGAAAATGAAAATGAAAATCTTTTTTATTCGTATAAACTTTTACAAGTGCTTACGAATAGTCGGATGCATCTACCACTGGTTCGGAATGCCTTTCCTGCCGAGAAGAACCAGCAAGAAACTCGGCGGTTGCTCTTTTCAAATATTTGATATAGGTACAAAATTATGCCATGTATAAAATAGTATAAATGTGCGTTGCTGGAACGAGCTGCAGGTCAAATCCACGCTCTTTTATCATTTAGATAATCTTCAATTGTGTAATATGCTTTTTTCAGGAGCATATTTTTAATAGATTTTTTAAACTTGTGCAAAGGTAAGTCCAAAATAGTTTGCGGGATTTTATTATAAAAGGTAATACCAATACCCACAAATGACTTTTGGACTTTCCTGAGGCGGAAGGCAGGAGGCATTTAGCTGCAGTATTAACTAACGCTATTCCACGTGAACGTAAACAATAGGGGTATAATAAACCATACTCTTATTTTTTTTAAATATTTTTTTTAATAATTATATTATTAAGTTATTTTTTACTATTAATTGTTTTGACTGGTAGAATAGAATATATCTTTATTCAAGTAGACTTATTACAAGTGCTTTTGAATCGTTAACTAGTTTAATTTACCACTGGTTCGGAATGCCGTTCCTACCGAGATAGTAGTTCCTTTTAGATATTATAATATACAATAGTACATTTTCATATGAATTAAAACTTTATTTCTTCAATTACCTATATCTTTTATTGTTTCCCCGCAGACGTACGGGACCCTAAAAACGAACAACAGAGGGCACAGTGGACGAAACGAGGAAGGACGAAGATTGGGTCACCGGAGACCCTCCGGCGAACGTCGTTGGCTGGGTCGCGGTTGATGCGCGACCCAGTCGCCAAAAGCGACCGAGAGGGATACGTTAAAAAAATTCCCAGCGTTTAAAAAATACATGCGACAATACGGCATGCTACAAAACATAATATTGGGGCCTAGCAGCACGCGGCAGTCTATTTTAGGTCTACAACAACGTGCTCTAGACTTGAATTACTTGTAAGGTATCAGTAATTCAATGTCGTATTTATGTATGTAATTGTACTGACGACGCTGCTACATTTTAAATTAATCAAGCATGCAGCACTGCAGCCATGGCATGCCTCAATGTCGCATTTGTTGCTTTGCTCATGCGTGAAACAGCTTTTATCACACTGTCACGTTTGGTTAAATGTCTACCTCTGCCAATCCGTAATTGGCCAGCGTTATGGATAGTGGACTATGACCAAAGTCCTGTCACGTTCTCAGTAGTGAGCCGGCAATAGGTTGATGATGTTGATCATACCTACCTTCCTAATGGCCAGGCTGATCCAAGATCAAATCTAAAATCACTTCATATATCATTATCTAAGTGCCCAATATAGCTACTAGTTGGTATAGCCTGATAATATCTAATTGGATTGTATCAAAATACCTTCATACGTCACTAATGTGATCTGTTTGTTGATATATTGATTGAATGCTTGTGTTTCTAACACAGAATTCAAAATAGATAGAAATAGCGTGAAATGGTTGCCCTCGCCGCGCAGATGTGCGTTGATATATTAGTGTGTGTTTCTTTGTCTAGCGTTATCTACAGCTTAATTAATTACGTCAATTACTTTGAAAGCTAGAAATTATATTATAATCATAGACACGCTCACTGTACCTGTAGCCCTGTGTGCTTAGTATGGGGGTTTATAAAATCTCACAAACGTTAATAAAATTCGACGGTCGTCAAAATAAAATGGACCTAAAATCCTTGATTTGAAGTCAAAAATTAAATACCACTGATTTTAATTTCGTAGCGTTAGCGTTAGCATTTAGCTATAGAGAGTAAAACATAAAAAACAACTAGGAGGTTATTTTTGCCGGTAGGTAGTTAATTAATTTTGCTGTCGTTTTTTTTATTATGTGGATAGTTATATTTTCCAAAAACGTCATGTTTTCTTTTTGTTTATTAGATAATATTTTATATAAAGTTTATAAGAATAATTTAAAAAGCTATGTTTTGATTGCAATCTCTTTTTCGGTAGGTATATCCTTCTCACATTTTTGTTTCATTATGGCTTCATAAAAACAGATGCCATTTCTATCAGGTACTAACTTAAAATTCTGTGGTTCCTAACTAAGGGGTCGATGGATTTTCATGTATTTTTATCAAATTAATGTCGTGCAATCTGTGCACTATCGATAGTAAATTTGATTCCTGATCGATAAAATCTTTTTTAAATTTGTACCCAGCTATCATTGTCATTGCACCTTCGATATGATAATGATATTATAATTATGATGTACTTGAGGGATACGATCTGATTATTAAAGCATCTCATAAAGATAAAATTATTCTCTCATGAAGTCTCTACATGCTAGAGTCTAGCATGCTAGACAAGGCTAGACCTATTTCCCGTGAAGAATAAGGTTCACTAGGTCGGTAGGTATGCATCAGGGTTGTTGCGGATACCAATATTTTGACGCGGATGCAGATGTCTGAATTAGTGCAAATGTTCCGCATTTACGGATGCGGATGAGAGTATTCGTCACACCCTTGTTGGGTACCATTGTGCACTTTTTTAATTGGCCAGTCAGCGAACGAAGATATCAATAGCAAACACTCGCGAGGCACGCGCCACTCTGGCCCAGCCCTCTATCTTTACAGGTCGTTACTTGCTGCAAATATTCAAACACGTCAAAACGGAGCAACCAGTGGAAGCAACGCGCAACGGACCGACGCGGACGACGCGACGTTATTTTTCGCATGGATATTGGTACTTACCAATATGCATAATACTGGATATTATGTCTTTAGCCCTGTTAAAGACAGGGCTGACATCTCGGGAAATTTTTTTTTTTTTACTAGGTAGGTACCTACCTATCTAATATTTCTAATATATATATATCTAAAATTTTTTCTATATTATACTTAAATTGGACTAAAAGTATAAAATAACTTATAACTGCCTACCTACCTATTATAAGAATTTATAAGATTTTAAAACAAACAACAAGGAAATCAATAACAATTTTAAGTAGGTAAATGCTCTGAAAATGATTGCGTGAATTTTCTTAACGACAGCTCAGTAATATAATAATTAGTTAGTTATAAAAACAATATACCTACTTTTAAAATTTCATTTCTTTAGCAGCTATGGAAGTTATTTTGAATAAAAATCTATAATATTAAAACGTCTTGTAATGGAACAGCGAATTTTCTACCCGTGATAAACTGAAACTTTTTAGCATTACAGCGCTATCTAGTTTTTAGTTTTGATAAGTACCTAAATAAATTTGAATAAGTAGTTCATCCATTCTCTTATAGATGCCAGTAGTCAGTTATTTATCTACTCAACACTAGATGGCAGCACCAACATTTAAATGGTGAAACTTGTCATTTTTATGCAAAATATTAAAATCATGAACTTCGTAATGACAACAATTATTATAAGTAACTTACAATTTTTAAATTTAAAACAATAAATGAAATTATTTATATTTCATTTACTATACCAATCTGAAGTAAACAGTTTGTATATTATACTCTAAGTAGGTATACCTACCTAAAAACCTTAAATACCTACTTAAATTAACTAGGTAATCCAGAGGTAATCTATGGATGGATCTTTAATGAAAAGAGAATGATTTTTTACTACTTTAGTGTACCTATTGTAATAAATGTAAGGAGGCATGGGGGAAAATACTCTTTTGTGTACAAATCAGAAAGAAAACACTTACCGAAAAATTCACAGCAATGCAAACACAAGCATGTCAGTCCGTAAACAAACACAAGTAAAACAAATGGCGCCAACAGCACTAAAATGTCCATTTTATAAGCGAATTGTATTCGAAAGTAAAACAAAGGTGAACTTCGGAGGTACCTTTATCAAAAAAAACGGCACGCAACTGATACAGTGTGATATCTATCAATACCTGTAGAAGATTTGATAATATAATAATTAATGGAAATATGTTGCGGTTAGGTAGTCGATTTAGATAATACGGGAAGTGTCTGGGTTTTAATTACAAACAATATTAAGCGTTACATGTTTAAGTTCAACGGGGTTTTCCCTAAGTAGGTCAGATATCTACTTCAAAAAGATGACTTTAAAATGACTGAGAAGATAAACTCTAAAAATTCCCTAAAACTGCTAAAAATGAGCCGTAAATAATTGTGATATTAATGAAAGTTTTTTTTTACTTTTAATTTAGTTTTAAGTTTATTTAATAGAATTATTGTCTATTCGTATTTATATAAAACTTGTGTTAAATTAAAAAAATTATAAGTCCATTTAATATTTTTTGAGTAGGTAATAAAACTGATTTGAATTTAAGTATCTACGTCAATTGTGTAACTTTTTGCATATTGCCTACAACTGCCCCCCCATTACTGTTAAAAAACCACCCTGGTATGGCACCGGTAGTAAAAGACGCACTCATCCGATAAAACGACTCACTTTTGAATAATTGTTTCACTTGTGCATCTGGCGGAAAACTGCATCAATCAAGAATACGATAAATTCTGGCTGGCTACATACGATTGGCTGAATTTATCGTATTCTTGTGGCATATGGCAATAATACAGTGTAACCAATTATATTCAGGGAGTGTCAACCATTCAGAGGTGATTGCGATCGTGAAATTGTAGCTGTCATTTTACCGTAATCGAGCACCTGATTTCAATATCAGTTTAAAGACAAATGATCCAGTCTTTCATCTTAAATGTTTTAATTTAACCATTCTTATGGCCATAGTGCCAGACGCCAGTGCTGTGACTGGCCAAACCAAAATTGTTACAACCGTATCTATCTATTACCTATTCCGATCCCTCACTCTCAGTTTTATCGTGATCACGATCATGGATCTTAAAAGCCAACAAATTATTAGATGTTTTAATATTAGTCTTTATGCATTCGGTAATTATATGCATGTAACTTATGACTCGTGCATTTATAATAAGGGTACTGATAATCGTACCGTAGGGCGTACTATATCAGTACCCTTATTATAAATACGAAAGTGTGTTTGTTTGTTGGTTTGTTGATTTGTCCTTCAATCACGTCGCAACGGAGCAACGGATCGACGTAATTTTTCGCATGGGACCTGGAGAGTGACATAGGCTACTTTTTATCCCGGAAAATCAAAGAGTTACCACGGGATTTTTAAAAACTAAATCCACGCGTACGAAGTCGCGGGCATCAGCTAGATTCTTCTTAATTAAATCAGTACAACCCGTCGGAAATATCTGAGAACCTGGCTTAGTGACGTCATGCAATGCGCTCGCGTTGGATAAAGGTACTGGATAGGCGAAATGGGGGAAGTGCGAGGGGAAGCGCGGGCCAGCGAGGTGCGCAGATATTTCCGACGGGTTGTACACTGTACAGTGATTCTTAGTCCGCAATTTTATTAAAATTACTTATTTAGCGTTACTACCTACAACAAAGATAAAATCGCTACAATGTCGAATAGTTTCGCTACAGCAGACGATAAACTTAACAACAAGAATTATCTAATAAAGCAAAAACACTAATCCCTGAATTAGTAAACCCCGATTAATCATCCATTTGACATACCTAGGAAATACGTCATTGCGTAGCTACCTACCTACATTTGTGAATCACCAAGTTTATACTTCCATGCTTAATATTAGTATGTCTGTCTGTCTGCTAGATTATCACGGTCCATCCGTTCAACCGATTTTAATGAAATTTGGTACAGAGATAGCTTGCATCCCGGGGAAGGACATAGGCTTAGAATAACAACTCAACATAGGCTACTTTTTAGGGTTCAGTACCTCAAAAGGAAAAACGGAACCCTTATAGGATCACTTTGTTGTCTGTCTGTCTGTCTGTCAAGAAACCTACAGGGTACTTCCCATTGACCTAGAATCATGAAATTTGGCAGGTAGGTAGATCTTATAGGCTTTAGGGGAAAAATCTGAAAACTGTGAATGTGTGGTCACATCACACAAAAAAAATTAAATTGTGGTCATAAACTAATAATTAGTATTTTCAATTTTCGAACTAAGATAACTATATCAAGTGGAGTATCATATGAAAGGGCTTCACCTGTGGTTTCTAAAACAGATATTTATTTATTTTTATGAATCATAGTTTTTGATTTATCGTGCAAAATGTTGAAAAAATGCGACTGTACTACGGAACCCTCGGTGAGCGAGCCTGACTCGCACTTGGCTGGTTTTTTCCCCGAAAAATCAATTAGAGTTCGCCATTCCAGCACCTTGGGACCCCAACGTCTATCGGTTTCACGAACTATGTGCCCTGCCCATTGCCACTTTCACCTACCCATTTTTTGTAGTGAATTTAGAGTAAATATATCTCGAAATTAAAACAAAAAGAGACTTACTGAAAATTTTAAAGATGAATCTCCCAATAACCAAATCGCAGACTTGCAAATAAACGAACACTAGTACTAAAACTACCACAAAAAAGAGCAAATAGCAAATATCCTTGACATCTAAATACATCGCGAGAGCAAATATACTTGAAACATAAAAAACCTTCCGCCTTAGGGAAAGTTAATCTACTGAAAATTTGAACTAAGCTATTGGATATCTATCACACCAGTCATTGAAAACACGAAATGCAACCGTATCACTTCAAAATAAAGTTTATTTTTAATTGCATCTAGCAGAAGAAAATTGAAACACACTTCACAAGATTACATTTTGTTTTCAAATGAAAAAACTATCGCGGCTTAAGTTAATACACCCTGTAATCTTACTCTCAAAACTACAGTGTATTTTCAACCTTATATTTTAATATTAAAGTCTCAATTGCTTTGAGTCATCTTTGATAATCTGATAAGCTTATCATTTAACTATCCAGTTTATGATGACCTCCTGATTTAAGATGAATTGTAAATCCATAAGAGGTCATAGTTAAATGGGTATAATTATAATACAATATTATCAAAATCGATGGCGATGACGTACATTCTTAGATCACAAAAAAAATTAGATATAAATGTAGCTCATAGCTACAACTATACACTTAATATACAGGTTGTAACCAGCTAGGTGATTCTCTAACTCAGTGTCTAACACTAAATGATAGCCACGGAGATTGGTTAGTTCTACATTGCTGCTTCACTGGGTGATATTAAAATAGTTTTTCGTAGAAAACCTTCAACGGATTATAAAATGAGCTCCGTGGCTATCATTCAGTGTTAGAAACTGAGTTAGCGAATCACCCGGCAGAACGCTGGCACACATGAAGACAGGTGATGGTACTGATGATACCACAAAAAAAACGCGAAAAAAAATACAACAAAAAATGGTGTGAACAACCTGCAGGTCCTTAATGACCAGTAATTTGGGAATCGAGTAAAAAATCGATTAATAATACGAAATCGAAATTTCACTAATGAAATAGTAATGTGCCGTGTATGTGTAATTTTCAATTTTTCGTGGTCCCCATAACATAATGAAATGAAGTAAGTAATTCGTGAACAGGACTTAGTTTTATTTTCCCTGTAAGTAATATTAACAAAAATGTCATCATATATTAACTCATCGCTGGCTCACTACTGAGCACAGGTCAATTTCATTCTCAGGATGAGATTAATTAAATTAATTAAATATCACTTGCTTTAACAGTGAAGGAAAACATCGTGAGGAAACCTGCATGCTTGAGAGTACTCCATAATGTTCTCAAAGGTGTGTGAAGTCTACCAATCCGCACATGGCCAGCGTGGTAGACTATGGCCAAAACCCTTCCCACTCTGAGAGGAGACCCGTGCTCTGCAGTGAGCCGGCGATGGGTTGATCATGATAATGATATTCTAACGACAATGCAATTGAGATTTTTTTATATTAGAGATAGCGAGCAAACGAGCAGGCGGGTCACCTGATGTTAAGTGATTACGCCGCCCATGAACATTTGCAGCACCAGAGGAGCCGCCGATGCGTTGCCGGCCTTTTAGGAATCTGTTGGTCCGCCCCTTGAATAACCCCATGTTGTAATCTAGTTTGAACACCGCCGATGGGAGTTGGATGGTTGGGATATTGATCTACAAACCCGATTCAACAGTAGCTACGAACAACAAAGGGTGTTTTTAATTACACACCGACAACTGTGACACCCACACAGTCTACCGGCAACTCTATAGTACTTAGTAGGTACTGTCAGAGGAAACAATGCGCCAACTTTGTAACACCTGTGGTTAATAGTCTGTTAAACTAATTGGGTAGATATAAACCTACCCAATTAGTTTAACAGACTGCTATATTTTAATTTTGAAGACGTCAGCGTTTGATCCCGATCACGCATCTATAATATTTTAGAGTAATGTGCGTTAAGCAATAAAATATCATTTGCTTTTATCACTGCATGCCTGAGAGTTATCCCCAATGTCGAGTCTTAGGCTGAGATTTATAGAGCGCACTTTGACTTTGCTCAGACTTAACATTGAGTTAAAACGAGACAGATTTATGTGAGAGATATAGCTCTGTCTCGTTTTAACTCTGTCTTAAGTCTAAGCTAAGTCAGAGTGCGCTCTATAGACGTCACTATAGCCTAACATGTGACAAATCGTCGATTCAACTTCTCGATTGCGGTAGAATGACAGCTACAATGTCACGATCGCAATCATCTCTTATTGGTTGATGCTCGCTCACCATTGGCTTCAATGTATTGTTGCAACTAGAATACCATAAATTCAGCCAATCACAACAATTGAGATTGTAATAATGATTGATGCAGTTTTCCCCCAATCGAGCAGCAGGGTTAAAACGAAAGTACCCTTATTAGTCCCGCAAATTGCTATTGCGTTGGAACCATGTCTCATTAACATCGAAATGACGTCATTTTGACGTCATTTGACGTTTATTCAAGTCCAAATATACCTACCATCAGCTCGAAACTTCAGTCTAGTGCTGACGTCACTAAAATGGCAGCTGACTTATACTGTGGCCGCAAGCCCTCGCATCGTTTAAAATTAAAAGAATAAATATAATTTTAAATTACCCTACATTGTGATGCCGTCGGTCCACTCCAAATGCAATTTATGTTAATGAGAGCACTTGTTATTTACTACCAATTGTCTTCGCGAAACGGTTTTATTTTTATTTCGAATAACTAATTAGTGAGCAAAAGGCTTCTGCGATTTAGTATACAGCTTTGAGTTAAAATAAAACAGTCAATTTTTTATCATCATCATCATCAATTTCAATATTCAATAGACGAATAGGATGCCACTTATTTTAATATAGGTAATGGGTACATACCACAATTAAGTTTTGTTTTTATTTGTCGATATTTCAACCCAATTGCACGGGTCGTGGTCACGACGTGACATTGGGTTAAATTGGGTTGAAATATCGACAAATAAAAACAAAAATTAATCGTGGTATGTACTCGTCATCTAGGTATATTAAAATATGTCGTTAAACCACGAAATAAGCTTAAAATCATTGGGATGGTACTTAATTAAAATAAGCCTCGGCCGAAACCTCTCACCTGATCTAGTAAATTTAGAAGGACCTGAATAATACTAGACAAGTCTCAATAAATATAGCTTAATATAATTAACACTTGTGTACATTCAACACCAACACAGGGAGCGAACAGAAAATAAAAAGTTCGAAAGCTTGTATCGCAACCATTTTGCATTAATCATTTTGTATAGATACCATTCTCGGTACGTACAACGAATTCATTCAACTCAAACATTTGCGTAAATAAATGCATTTTTTTTTATTCGTTATAGGCGCACGCTTGACCACGATCACACCTGATGGGAAGTGATGATGTGGCCTAAGATGGGACGTGTTTGCCTAGAAGGTGCCTATTCACTCTTGTTTTAAAGATACCCGGATTATAATTGACAGGAAACACTGATCTAGGAAGAGTATTCCAGACCCTAGCCATGCGTATGATGACGCAAAGCGTTTCGTACGCGAAGATGGAACGTTAACGACATAGGGGTGAAAACTCGCCCGGTGTCTTGCGGTACCGCAGTTTTTAATTATGTTGCTCTTGTGGTATTAAATATTTTAAGCAAAGGCTTCAACTCACTTAAACAATTCTTGTTTGGAATGACCAATCTAGTATGTATAGTTACGTTAGCACTATTATAAATATTCTGTGGTAGTACATAGAAATACATACATACATACATGCGGACTCACTGGTTAAATTCCGGAATTCAGTTCATATGGCATTAAGTAAATTACCATAGTAATTTACTTGATGCCATGTGAACTGCTTACCTACATTTGTTTATTAGTTTAGAGTTTATTTATTTCTATTATTTATATTATTATTATTTTTTAATTAAGTAACTTTTTTTAGTAGTAAAATTACCTGACACTTTATTCGCATGCGGTGATTACCTTTAATTAGCTCGTCATTTTATCTAACAACTTTTGTATTTTTAAATTAATTGTATTTGATGTAGATGATTAGCTGCTGTTGGTGATCCTAATAATTGAAAAAAAAAAAATCGCTGGTAAGCGCGCCTACATTGAAGTCAATTCATTTCAAACCTATGTTCGAAGTATTTTTATCAAACATAGGTACAGTTTTCGTCAATGATATAATCTTCATGGTTTCAGTCGTGCTAGTGTGGAAGTTTAAACTATCATTGCCATAATATCGATTGCTGTAGCTGAATTTATGGTATTAAAAAAAAACCGGCCAAGTGAGAGTCAGGCTCGCGCAACGAGGGTTCCTACAGTTGTATTTTTCGACATTTTGCACGATAATTCAAAAACTATGATGCATAAAAATAAATAAAAATCTGTTTTAGAATGTACAGGTGAAGACCTTTCATATGATACCCATTTCATATAATAATACATAATTATTATTTCATGACCACAATTTAATTTTTTTTGTGTGATCTGACCCTAAATTCACGGTTTTCAGATTTTTCAGATTTAAGATGTACCTACCTACCAAATTTCATGATTCTATGTTAACGGGAAGTACCCTGTAGGTTTCTTGACAGACAGACAGACAGACAGACAAACAGACAGACAACAATGTGATCATATAAGGGTTCCGTTTTTCCTTTTGAGGTACGGAACCCTAAAAATGAAAATAGGGAGAAAACGAGCAGGCGGGTCACATAATGTCAAATGATTCCATCGCCCACACCAGAAGAACCGCCAGTGCGTTGCCGGGTATTTAGGAATTAATTAATCCATACCTTGAATAATCCTATGAAACCTAGGTAGTGGCAGCAACGCCAAAGGGAGCTGGTTCTACAATTTGCATATTTTTTGTGGAAAAAAGTCTGGCACAACGAGTGGTTGATGTTTGGCAGAATATACCTATCATTTTAGCCAATAGTGCGAGAGTGTCAGCAGCCATTCAGAAGTGATATCGAAGCGTATCACACTGTAGTTTAACTTCGATATTACATCAGTAGTTAATAAAGTATTGAACGCATCTACCTTCACTCGAATAAGTATTTCTGTATCAATTTTATGACACATCTTCATTTTGCCTGAGGGGAAATATTTCATGAGGCCTATCAAGATTCTTTCATAATAATGTCAGTACATCGATAAGTTTATAAACATCGTCGCATGGGATAAATTAATATTCTAGATCTGGTTTTCATTGCTTTTTAGGGTTCCGTACCCGAAGGGCGCCAATGAGACCCTTAAGCCTCCGCTGTCCCATCCGGCCGTCCATCTGTCTGTCAGCGGACTGTGTCTTTGACGATTGAAAAGCACTTGTAAAAGTTTACTTAAATAAAAATATATTCTATTCTATTCTAAATAAAACAATGAATAAGTAGCTATTGAAAGGTACCAGTCAAGTGCGAGGCGAACTCGCATACGAAGTGTTCCGTACCATTGAAGAATCAACACTTTTTAAATTAATTTTCAAGACGGTCATTTTGAAATGTTTTTTTTTTGTTATAGGCTATAGCGGCCATAGAAATATACATTCTATGAAAATTTCAAGTCTCTACCTATTACGGTTCACGAGATACAGCCCGCTGACAGACAGACGGACGGACAGTGGAGTCTTAGTAATAGGGTCCTGTGCCACCTTTCGGATACGGAACCTTAAAAATGTAAAAGGCCTATTTCGAAAGCGTCATTTAAAAAAAACAGTCTAAAAGTACCTACCAAACTTGGCGCTAGTAAAGTTTTATATTTAGGTAGATACCTAGGTACTTTAGAGACTATTTATTAGGCCAACACCCAAAACTAACTGTAATGGAAATGCAATAATAATAACAGTTTAAAGGGGCCTCATTTGTTTGAGTGCTTTTCTTAATTAAGTGGTCTCTGAATGCGTATAGAAAGCCCCTAATTTCAGCAATACAATTTTACTAAAGGACGTTTTCGAAATATATTTTGAACTCTTGCCATTTAGGCCCCGGGTTATTTGAGTTGTATTAATTAACCGAAGAACATTGTTTCTGTCATTGAGACCGACAAAACGTCATATAGGTATGAGTGACAGAGGCAACGCTCTACAAAGCCGAAATGTCATTCTAAAGGTTGATGTACATTACTTTCGGCCGCGTATTGTAGGTATATGAGTATCATCATCATTATCAACCGATAGACATCCACTGCTGGACATAGTAGGGACTTTAGTTAGGGACTTCCACACGCCATTCGCTTGATGTTGTCCGTCCACCTAGTCTTCCAACGCTGCGCTTTCCGGTGCGAGGTCGCCATTCCAGCACCTTGAGACCCCAATGACTATCGGTTTTTCGAACCATGTAACCAGCTCATTGCCATTTCAGCTTCGCAACCCGCTATGTCGGTTACTCTGGTTCTCCTACGGTCTGGTTCTCTTCATTTCTGATTTGATCATGTAGAGTGATGTTACGATTTTGTGATTAATTCTATTTTAAATAGAAACAGGCTTTAGTTTGCAGAAGTCCACGATGTACAAGGAACCGCAGGCTTTACTCGGTATAATCCGCCAAAATAGACTACTATACACTATACATATATCAGCATTCAGCTAGTATTATAATATTTCCTCAGTCAAAGTCTGGATCCAGGGCAAATATGAGGAGACGTCAATGAAACGGCTCGGAGCTGCGCAACCTGGCCCTTTGATTCCAAACCCGATCTGGAAAAATGAGGAATTGATTAAAGTCTAAGCAAAGTTAGAGACGTAGTAAGTACGTGCAAAGTTAGAGACGAAGTAATAGTCAACCGCCGACTGGTTCTTCTCGGTAGGAACGGTATTCCGAACCAGTGGTAAATTAAAACTACCTGACTATTCATAAGCACTTGTAAAAAGTTTACATGAATAAAAAACATTCTATTCTATTCTATTCTATTCTACTAGTCAATACGCATATCAAACGACCAGCAACGTTAATTGGTGATTACGTATCTCGCGACAGGCTTGCGATATTTAAAGCCTCAATCAGGTAAAGGAGTGGGCTGAAAACCGAAAGGTTGACGGTTCAAACCCCGCCCGTTGCACTATTGTCGTACCTACTCCTAGCACAAGCTTGTACTTATTTGCAAATCATCATCATCATGATCTACCCATCGCTGATACAATACTGAGCACGGGTCTCCTCTCAGAATGAGAAGGATTTGGTCATAGTCTACCCCTCTGGCTACTTGCGAACTTTTTACACCTTCGAGAACATTTTTTTTTAATAAAAGAATATTAGCCATGTTAAATAACTGATACTCCCCTTTCCTCTCCAACTAAGCGTCAAGCTTGTGCTAGGAGTAGGTACGACAATAGTGCAACGGGCGGGGTTTGAACCGTCGACCTTTCGGTCCGTCGGTTTTCAGTCCACTCCTCTACCCGTTGAGCTATTGAGGCTTAAATTATCATTATGGAGAACTCTTAGACATGCAGGTTTCCTCACGATGTTGGCTGGCAACGGATTGAGATATTGAATAAGGCTCACCAGTACCCAAGGTCCTGTGGAGTTGGAAGACAGCACCATACCATTCTCCCATTCACAGTTCTTCTTGTTGTTCATGGCAAATCCACAATAGTAACTAGTAGGCGTTTCTTGGATTTTTTTAAACTGGAATAATATTGTAGGTTTCTTAGCCTGACCAGAAATTTAAAAAAAAACTTTTCTGGGAAGGCCACTAGATGATCTATGTCACCTATAATAAACTAGCTTAAGCTCACGACTTCGTCCGCATGGACTACATAAATTTCAAACCCCTATATTTTTACCCCCTTAGAGGTAGAATTTTCAAAAATCCTTTCTTAGCGGATGCCTACGTCATAATAGTGCATGCCAAATTTCAGCCTGATCCGTTCAGTAGTTTGATCTGTGCGTTGATAGATCAGTCAGTCAGTTACCTTTTCCTTTTATATGTAAGTATTAGATGTGATGCCAATCCTGAAGCATACACTTTTTTTCATTAATATAATAATTGGACCTTGGCCAAAACCCCTTTGTCGACTACCTCGGCTCTAATTTCTTTGTCCGCAAATTGAACATGTTCATAAACTTACTCCGATCCGATTGTAAAACTCATCGCAAAGTTCGTGGCTAACATATTGTGTTTTGTAAATCACTTTTTCCAGTAACATATTTTCTGAAAAAATATTTTAAAAAGATAACTTATCGGGCATTAACACAAAAGTAACATAAAACTAGCATACAACCCATTAAATATATTTTACTAGCGACCCGCCCCGGCTTCGCACGTGTAGCTAGCTTATTACAATTTTTGTAGGGATAGGTATCGATTTTTTTTGAAAACGAAATATAGCCTTTGTCACTTAGAAATAATGTAGCTTTCTCGTGGTGACAGGATTTTCAAAATCGGTTCAGTAGTTCCAGAGATTATTTCCTACAAACAAACTTACAAACTTTACCTCTTTATAATATTAGTAGGTATAGATTACCAAATAAGCTGTTTACCATCGGTGTACCCCACAGCGTAGAGCTGATTAGCCGTGTTGAAATTTTCATCAGCCAAGCAAATTGGTATTAATCCATCTAAAAAAGATTGTCTAATATAATCATCATGATCAAACCTATCCCATAAACAAAAAGCTTAATTTAATATAATCCGCTGAAACAGATAAAATCTGTATAGTGCAACATGCAGCATGCGACATGCACCACCCGCCCTCCCACTGTTAAACATGCAGGAAAAACCAGCTACATTCAAATACACTTCGTGCTGACTATTAACTCCACGTGGGTCCAAAGTACTCTCTATTTTTTTTGTGTTTCACTTATCTCTGTACTAACCATTTTTGTTGTTTAATAGTATATTCATTTCATTGATTCATTTATTCACTCCCTCATTACCTTTAAACTCCACATCAAGTTCCACCAAGGCGATAGTATTGTACGTAGAGAACTCATACTCCGGGTGAGTCATGTAGTCCCTCACGCCGCACGCCCAGGTCTCGTTGTCCTTCAGGATGAACATAGCTTTGCCTTCTCTCCTACAAAATATCATCTAGTACAGCGTGTGTGTGTGTGTTTGTTACTTTTTCACTCAAAAAATACTGGATGGATTTTGTCTTATATCTATAGTATTAAGTATTATCTATCTATGAAACTGTTGATGTATGCTCTATGGGCAGATCGTCAATATAGAATTATAATTAAACCAAGCTAGTAAAATGGTTACCTTGTTTTATTAAAGATTATAAGTTCATTACATGGCGCAGTCGGTAGGATACGAACCTACGCTCCCAGATTTGGCCGAAATTCGCAATGGAGACAGCTTATATGACTATTTCTTTTTATCCCGGAAAATCAAACAGTTCCCGCAGAATTAAAAACCTATATCCATGCGGATGAAGTCGCGGGTATCATCTAGATGATGATTTTTTTTAGAAATAACTACTAGTATTTAATAAAAAAATCTCTTGTCAGTACGAATTTAAAAATTCAGCGATAATTATTTATATTTTATAATTTTTATAGTGTTTTTACTTACACTGGAAGGAAATTTCTAAATAATTTTAATAATTTTTCGGGCGCGATCCCAGGAGACGCGGGTTCGATTCCTGCCGGTTCGCAATTTTTGATGTGTATTTAAAATTATTTGGTAATTATTTAATTTAAAATATTCTGTGGTTTAAGCATAAAAATACCTATTTCATTTATCTATACCTAAATATTTCGATTTTCAGTTGAAATTAATTTTGTATTGTTAACAAAATACATAGGTACCTACTGTAGATACTTACTTAATATAATTTTTAGAAATTTTGGCCACGTCATGAGCATTTGCTATACAATATCTTGTTTTTAATAAAACGAGTCCTGTTAAACCGATTTTGAATATTTCGCCATTATCTGTGAAAAGTATTAATAAACTAAATAAATATAAAATATAAAAAAAGATTGATTTTCTAATCTTCGAGAAGTTTTTCCAGTTCGGTCCCCATTGCCTGCAAACGTAAGCGTCGTTCTCATTTGAATACAAACCAATCAAAATCAATGTTTAATAGACACGTTCTAGAAAAAAAACTGTCGCGCTATCCCGCACCGTTAGCGCGGGAGCTGTGCGGATGTGTGCGGGCGTGACCACAACAATTATTGTCATGTCAACCTGTTGAGAACTAGTTTCAAAGTTACACAGACTCCATCCTAGATTTATATGTAAATCTTTGAGTCCGTGTAACTAAACTACGTTTGTATGGACAACGTTACGAATAAACTCCTCTTAAGTCGTCTAATAACTGTCTCAAAATGCAATGCATAAATCACTCTAATACATTGAAGATTTGTGACAAGGGATTGTTGAACGCTGAGTCATATAATTATGATCGTCAAAATATTCAATCAACTCATGACTCGTTGCACTAACTATTTCGTTGTCTTCACGCAGCCTTGTCCTGTCTTTCATCTGAATAATGCAACCGTTCACACACGTAGCTCCAATATATTAAAATCTAGCTATATAAGTCGAAATCGTGCTATTTTATTTAAATATCGCACGACCGAGCTATATTTTACGCCGCAAATGAGATAAAACAATTACATTCTGTCGAATAAATCTACAACCATAGATTTGTTTTGACACGCCGACTAGACCCTATTTATCAATTAACGGTATTATGATATTTATCCTTTATGCTTGGAAATCTCTCGATGTTCCACTTTGTAGTTGAGATATTAGCGAATGCATTTATTTAGTCGCTATTTAGTGAGTGCAAAATAAGTAGTCCAATCTGAAGTTGCATCATGGTGGTAGGGACTTCCACAATCCACACGCCATGGTCTTGCGTCGCCTGAATCCAGCGGCTCCCTGCGACTCGTCTGATATCGTCCGTCCATCTAGTAGGGGTCTTCTAAGGTCACCATTCACGCACCTTGGGACTTCAACGTCTATAACGGTTTTACGAACTATATGCCCTGCCCGGGTTGCGAAGCTGAAGTGGCAATGTACGCTACATTGCCACTTCAGCTTCGCAACCCGTTGACGGTTACTCTAGTTCTCCTACGGATCTCCACATTTCTGATTTGATCACGTAGAGAAACTACTAGCATAGCTCTCTCCATCGCCTGCTGAGTGACTCTGAGCTTTCTTATGAGGCCCATAGTTAGCGACCATGTCTCGGATTCATATTATGTCATCACTTTTCAGTAATTAGTAATTATTTATTAACAAACAAAAAAAAACTATATATAGTATATACATACAGAAAAACTTATCACTAAAAAAAATTTATTTACAATAAATATACGCCGTCCAAATGGTCATTTATGGGCATTGTGCCCAAAACACTGGCGCTATTACCTCGCTGAACGGCAAGGCTCAACTGTTGAGCGAAATAAGCAGCTCTTGGGTGTCATCACTGGCAACACGCACTGTTCGAAGACTTTGGTCTTCAAGCACTGAGGAATTTTGGACAAGAAGACATCTCAAAGCTTCCTGAACGAACGAGTTGGATTCGGCGGCTGACCTTTAATATTTAATTATGTACAAATCTAAGATTACTTACGGTAATGAACTCGTAAAACACCCAGCCACGGAAAAATGCTAGTTTGTCTAACGTTACCCTCTTGTAATGTTTTCTTATTTAGGTCACATGTAGGTCTTGACGATGTTACACGACCTAAAAATAATTTTTTTGCACTTTACCACCTTCCTTTAATTTAGCATCGAAATCAGTACCTAGTTAAACTAAAATATCAGAATCGGTACAATATAAGAACAGGCTGGACAGTTCGCCACAATAATATGGTGACGACTACTGGAAATATTATCGGTACTCTAGAACTCAATCCATACTATCCATAGGTACTAATATTATAAATGCGAAAGTGTATCTGTCTGTCTGCTAGCTTTTCACGGCCCAACAGCTTAACCGATTTTAATGAAATTTGGTATAGAGTTAACTTACATCCCGGGGAAGGACATGGGCTACTTTTTATCCCGAAAAATGAAGGAGTTCCCACGGGATTTTTAAAGACCTAAATCCACGCGGACGAAGTCGCAGGCATAATCTAGTTACTTAATAAGTTGTGTTAGTACCTACTACAAAATTCATTGTTGAAAATCACAGACCACCTACAGACGCCTAACTATAGCCAGACACCCCCGATCGCGAAGCTTAGGCAGTTACTTAGCATAAAAATCGGCCCACGTCCGTTCGGTACCCTCATTCCGCACATTGTCTTAATTACGTGACTTTTGAGTCCACCAATCACAGCAAAGCATTCTCCCCTGTCCCCCGCCAACATTTTACGATTTTGTTATCATGCAAAACCTTGTAGGTAGGTATATGCGTACTCTTGAGGTTGAATCTGTGTTGAAAATATATTCCCCCTATATCAAAGCGAAATATGTATATTTCCAGCTAAGATGTCGAAACATGGCAGGAAAACCAAGCTATTCTTATTTTGGACTTTAAGTAGATACCGGAAATTGTTATATTTTCTGTTTAATACAAAATTAATTCAAAATTAAAAACATATGTAGAAAGCACAATATACTAACCACATAACCATGAAAGAATACTGTATAAAACATAACTTTTACCTAACATTTGCCTCTTGAAATCAATCTTTAAAAATCAACTGATAAAGTATTTTTAATTGAGCGTAAAATTAATTTAACTCCGATGGAACTTTTATGCGAATTTGTCGAATAATAAAATAGCTGTGATTCTTGATATTTCACTCGTTGAGCTTAGGGTTGCCAGATTGGGAAATGGTTAGTGCTGCTTCGCAAAAAAAGGATTTCGGAAAAAAGGAGGAGGAGGTGGACATACATAAAGCTATTTATGTTTTATTCGAAATGCATTTTTTAGAACTATCAGATTTAAGTAATTCAATTCGAAAAGGTTTTCAAAAAACATTCGAATTTAGTTAGTAAACATAGTTTCGTTTATGATTGGTTGGTGGATCAAAATGGTTAGCACCCACTGTGATTTTTGTCATTTGTATGGTATTACGTGACAGAGAGCGAGTGCTTTACCTACCTACTAATTTCTTTCCGCAGATAGAGTACAGGCCTACTGATCTATGTGGTGTGAAGTGTCGTACCACGCGCGATTTATATTTAACTAGATGATACCCGCGACTTCTTCCGCGTGGATTTAGGTTTTTGAAAATCCTATGAGAACTCTTCAATTTTCCGGGATAAAAAGTAGTCTATGTCCTTCCCCGGGATGCAAACATCTCTGTACCAAATTTCGTTAAAATCGATTTGACGGTTGAGCCGTGAAAAGCTAGCAGACAGACAGACAGACAGACACACTTTCGCATTTATAATATTAGTATGGAAGTATGGATTCAAGTCATAATAGGAGAATATTTTTGGTAGAAAAGGGAGGATGGAAGGACAATTTGCGGGAAAGAAGGACTGGCCCTCCATTTGGCAAGGGGGCGTCCGTAAATTACGTGAGGTGTTTTTTTGAATTTTCTGTCCCTCCCTCCCCCCCCCCCCCCCCCCTGGTGAGATGTCGTGTGATTTTATTTAACCCCTCCCCCATCCCCCCAAGAAGAGACAAAAATAATTTGTAGGGAGTCAAGAAGGCGCCCCGGGAAAATGCCGAGATGAAAAAGAGCAAGTACCGAACGGGCGCCCTCCCGCGATTCGGCCCATATAACCGAGAGGTTGGTGGGGTCATGGGAGGTGGAGGGTTGTCCTCCATCCCCCAATCTCACGTGAGATTTTTCAAAATGTGGGTTTCTTACGTAAAACGCGTTGGATTGTTATTGTAAAAAGAAAAAAAGTTTGCTTCGTGCTTTTATTTACGACTAGTTAAGACTAGTAATCAATATTGCTGAGAGTTATAAGTGTAATAAAAATTTATCAATAGAATATCTTAAGCATGTACAATCTGGATTAAATGGACCATAATAGTACTTATATATATATTTTTTGTTTCAATCAGAACAATTAATATTGCGTGATATTTGCCGAGACCCCCCCCCCCCCTTAAACATCTCACGTCATTTATGGACGCCCCCCAACCCTAATAATTGAGCCTAGTTCCAATAATATTGTAAGCATTGCGATGTTGCTTTGTTCTGAATCAAGTCCTTATTGATGATTACAGGGAAACCTAAACAATGTAGCTTCGATTACTATGTAGACTTGAGTTAAAAATTGTTACGAAGCAGGTATTTGGTACACTCCTCTTTGGTCCTTGAGAAAAAGTTTGCCGTTCAAGTATGTTTTTTAGGGTTCCGTACCTCAAAAGGTAAAACGGAACCCTTATAGGATCACTTTGTGGTCTGTCTGTCTGTCTGTCAAGAAACCTACAGGGTACTTCCCGTTGACCTAGAATCATGAAATATGGTAGGTAGGTAGGTCTTTTAGCAGACATACTTAAGGGGAAAAATCTGAAAACCGAGAATTTGTGGTCATGAACTAATAATTAGTGTTTTCAATTTTCAAAGTAAGATAACTATATCAAGTGGGATATCATATGAAAGGGCTTCCCCTGTGCATTCTAAAACTGATTTTCAGTTATTTTTATGCATCATAGTTTTTGAACTATCGTGCAAAATGTCGAAAAAATACGACTGTAGTACGGAACCCTCGTTGCGCGAGCCTGACTCGCACTTGGCCGGTTTTTTTTATAGATTAGCGCTTGGCTGCCTGGTGACAAATGATGATGCAGCCTAAGACAGAGCGCGCTTGCCTAGAATATGCCTATTCACTTTTGACTTGAAGGTACCCACGCAGGGTTCTATCGGAAACTTTCTAGAGCGTCTTATCATGGTACAAATCGGAGCATAGTGCTGAGTGTAATTTACAAGGACGGATATCCGATAGCGCGAGGTGGTCCGCCGTCGCCGCTGCCTCAACAAACTTGCTTCAACAAACTATATCATTCTTTTTATTTTCTTTATTTGCACTTTGAATAATGTCTCTTTTTTTAAATACGCGAAGAATGGGTACCTACTTACGTATCTTTTTTTATTCACTTTACTATTGATTAATGTAAAATCATAAGTTTACGTCTAATTATATTAATGTGTTGGGTCACCTTTACCATATTTTATACAGGCCTGTTTATATCTTATTTATTCTGCGGTTTTATATTTATTTTAAGAATTATATACTTCAGCATTATACTAAAATATAGAATCAAATACATAAAGTAATTTTAGAAAGTCAACTTATGATATTTTTAGGTATAGGTATATCGTCTTTACCACCGTTCGAGACGTACCTAGAGTGTATTCGACTGAGAAGTGCTAGCAAAAATCTCAAATAAATATGTATTAAGTATATAACAAATAACAATATGTAGGCAATTTAAGTATTTCTGTCATTATAGAAACTTTGTAAATTAAAGAGCAATTATTCTTATTAAAGAGATAAAATTATTATATTGGCCAGTAGTTTCGAACTCCAACATTGTTTGGTAATGGTAGGCTATTCGTAAATTCTCTATTGTAGAGGAGCCTTCCTAACACCATAAGTCCATAACTAACTTATAGGCATAAGGCGCCCCCCGCGACGAACAAATTAATGCAAACCATAAGTCTACGTCAAATTAGTGCACGATCACACTGCCGACTTTTAAAAAACATTTTATTCTGTCGTGTCGTGCCGGCAACACTTTTCACGCTGAAACCAAAACTTAAAAATAATTAATCAATCTCAGATTGGTTTTAAATGGATTAAAGAAATAGATAAATCGTTTTGATCGTTTTTAAATGAATTAGACAAATAGTATGATGCTGAGGATCTGTCACCAAAAACTTCGGTAGTTTTGTCATATCGATATCAAAAGTGTCTAACTTACAATAAGAAGCAGTAATTAGTTGCTTTAAGGTACCTAACAAATTTCTAGTGCGGTATATATAGTGAAGCATATGTCAACTAAAATCCAAATACAAAAATGGGTCAGTAATTTATCAATCTACTAGCTTATGCTCGCGACTTCATCCGCGTAGACTACAAAAATTTCACAGCCCTATTTTACTCCCTTAAGAGTTGAATTTTCAAAACTCCTTTCTTTGCAGATGTCTACGTCATAATAGCTATCTGCATGCTAAATTTCAGCTCGATCCCTCAAGTTGTTTGAGCTGATAGATAACTCAGTCAGTCAGCCGGTTAGTTTTCCTTTTTTTTTTAATTCGTTATAGGCGCACGTTTGACCACGATCACACCTGATGGAAAGTGATGATGTGGCCTAAGATGCCTAAGATGGGACGCGTTTGCCTAGAAGGTGCCTATTCACTCTTGTTTTAAAGATACCCGGTTACCCTTTTATATATTATCTAGATTTAGTTGTATGAAATAAGGTGCGAAAGCAGCCGTGTCTTTTTCGATGCTCTATTGATATGGCAGTCAACTTTTGAAATTCTCAGATAAATCTACAAATTCTGTCATCCAGAAGCCTTTTTATGTGACACCAATTGTAATAGTCTGATCATTCTCTCTCCTACGTAGCCCAAACCTACGCAATAATACCACTATTTCTTTCGCTGCATCAACTGTAGGTACAGTATGCGGCAGAAAGTAATGTACATCGGCCTTTAGAATGACCTTTCGGCTTTGTAGAGCGTTGTCTCTGTCACTCATACATCTATATGACGTTTTGTCGATCTCAACGACAGAGATAATGCTTTACAAATCTGCTATCTTCTAAAAGTCGGTGTACATTAGTTTCTGCCGCGTACTGTATATTCATTTTCCAAATGACGTATACGTAAACCTTCTGTTATTTGGATAATCTTATCATTAGTGTAAGACAAAAAGTTTCGAAATAAAAAGTCTTCAGTGTGCTTTTACGCCTTAATGCAAATCATAAGTCCACGTCAAATTACAGTCGCGATCAAGGAAACCTCTCGTAGTACAACAATATGCAATTTAAAGTACAAAGATAGGTATGCAGATTCTTATCTAATGTACCCGGTACCTACCTTATTCGTGGAAGGAATATATGTATCTTATCATAACCACATGCCCGCGACTTCGTCAGTGTGGCTTTAGTTTTTTTTAAATATATATTACTAGCTGATGCCCACGACTTCGTCCGCGTGCAATAAGGTTTTTTAAAAATCCCGTGGGAACTCTTTGATTTTCCGAGATTAAAAGTAGCCTATGTCAAGGCCCCGGGATGCAAGCTATCTCGGTACCAAATTTCATCGAAATCGGTTAAACGTATGGACCGTGAAAAGCTAGCAGACAGACAGACAGACACACTTTCGCATTTATGATATTAGTATGGATTTTTAACATATTTCATAAAATAAATTTGTTTAGTTAATCTTGACTACTCACTCTATTCTATACATTCTATAAATGACGGAACGCAAGAAATATCAAGACTATAAACATAATTGTAGCCAAAACGCAGTTGCACTGAACAATGTTTATTTACATTCATCTAACACCTAGCAATGCCTAGGTCACCTAAAATAACCAAGGTCCAATCGAATAGTCCAATGGTCACGTAAGAGCATCCATCCCACATGATACACCATTTTCATTACACTGTCTTCGAAGGGCACTTAGCTCCCACTATGCTGTTAACACTGATGATCTTATAACAGCATCGACGGATATAAATTACCGCCTACAATTTTGGTAAAATTTTCCAAACGTAGCATCTAGCAATTTAGCGGCTAGCATCGGCGCAAGGTTGCCTGTCTGTCAGTATTCTACAAGATATTTTTGGAGAGTGCAAAAGAACTATTCGATCTACTTACTTTAGGCTAAACTACAAAAGTCTTAGTAAAAATTCACTTTCTGGGCAAGTGCTCTTTACCTCACCACTTACTATTTTATTTTGTTTTATTTGTACCAGACAGTTGTAACAATAAAGAGGAAAAAAACCCGGCCAAGTGCGAGTCAGACTCGCGCACCTAGGGTTCCCCTACACTACACTACATTCGTATTTGTTCTACATTTTGCACGATAAATCAAAAAATACATGAAAACCTGTTTTAGAATGTACAGATAAAGTCGTTTCATATGATACCCCACTTGGTATAGTTATCTTACTTTGAAATTGAAAATATTAATTATTATACCAATCATGAACACCCATGGCATATTCCTTTAGATTGTTGGAAAATTATCAAAAACACATGCAGTGGAAGGATTTAAACGTACGTATTCTAAGAAATGATCAGAGAGATAATCAGCGTTAACAATAATGTGTAGGTAGGCGTATCGCCTAAGCGTTTTGTGAAGACGCCATAATGACTATGATGGTGGTTTATGTGGGAATACATGCACTTATGTACTCATTACCCCGCGAGTTATGTGCCATTTTATTGTGCTTGCTTAATTTAAGAGTTCCGGGATTCGAATGAAATGTAGGTACTTAATTAATATGTAATTTACACATACGTCAGCTGATTGGAAGCCACTTCGCACGGGTTGCCCCATTTTTACGACTAGCGACTGCCCAAAAAAAGGAGTGTAGGTACCTAATCTTTCAGAGTTGATTTATGTCTGTAGTTTCTTTATTCCACCAGTTGGTAGTGTGTTTTATCGTTAGAATCCTTACATCATGCATCATTCCGAGTGACACTGGCTCGGTGCAGGCGAGGGCGGGATTGTCGGGCGCCCCCACGCCTCATATCCTGGTTGCCATCTCGACCTGTCACGTACTATACAGAATATATCTAGTAAGTGCATAAGTAAATGCTTATAAATTCTTTGCTTTTTGGTTTTTGGGCCTGGCAGTTTTAAAAAACACGTTTTAATTTTTTTAAGCACAACTTGTTTGTAAATTGAATTTAAAAATCTTCGTCACAAATTGACCTTAAATAACAAGATCTTTGATGAATAAATATCCAATGACCGAATCCAAAAATAAGCCCAAAAAATATAAACCTTTAATGTCAATCAATCAGTTTCCACCACAGATTTTTACCGACCGCGACTGTTGGTTTAATTTGAAATTAGTCCCCGAAAATGTGCACGAAAAAACAAAGTAAAACACATACAAGATATACGCAATGACTGACTGACTGCATGTCGTAATAAAAAAGCAGGATGCCTTCAATCATCGCGTATCAAGCAACACGTCCAACAACCTAGGAGGTGACATAGCATCGCGCCGCGCGGCGTTCACGACAGGGAACTCGCAACAAAACGTCGAGGCTTCGACGTCACTAGCTAGTAGATTTGACGCAGCCTATTTGTCTTTGATTTCGAGTCACCATAGCCTAATATTTGACATACTAGCTGATCCGCCCCTACTTCGCTCTGGTGGAATTTTGTAAATCGTGGTGGGGGTTGAATTTCCAAAAATCTTGAAATACAATTTCTTCGTTTGTGACCGAAAACCCAAATATCAATTTTCATGTAAATAACTTGAAAAATGACAGACCGTCATACTTAAGAATGAGCTACGCTTGGTTACGAAGATAGAGGAAAATCAGAAGAATTTGTAGCATAGATCCTTTTCCCTACTGTTTTAAAAAAAGTGAGTCATTCTTCAATGACAATATTTACACATAAAAGGATAAATCGATTATATAAATAGACTATATAAAACGACGATAATATAACAACGTAACAACGAATCT
Source organism: Maniola hyperantus (assembly GCF_902806685.2). NCBI lineage: Eukaryota > Metazoa > Arthropoda > Insecta > Lepidoptera > Nymphalidae > Maniola > Maniola hyperantus. The sequence goes on along the minus strand of NC_048542.1, from coordinate 14,592,313 downwards.
TGCACGTAAGTTTTTAAACCGTAGCGCTAGTTCTAATATATTTTTGACCCGTTGATCCAGTACAGCAAAGGAAAAGTTAATTGTAACGTCTCCCTCTCAAGGAGGGGGTATGAGTTACTTTTTACCTTGAATCATCTTAAGATTTGAGCTTGTTAAAAGTTTCGTATATGGCCCGTTAAGAATTATGTATGTTTGTAACGAATTCTGTACGTGATGGCCATCCTAATGTGCTAATATTTATAAAAAATATTATGCTTACACGGATTTCGGTGAACAAATTTTCCAAGTACATATTACATACATAATTTTAGCCCTGTTATTTTTAAATCTGTTGTTATGATAAATATGGTGTTTTTATGTATTAGGTAATACGAATGTTTTCAAAATTTTTTTGTTAAGCAGGGAACTTTTAATAAAAAGTTTACTTATACTTAATTTAAGTTAAATAAAAAAAAATTGTATGTAAGTAGGTATGTGAGTTTCTTTATTCCACCATAACTTCTAAATGCCTGAATTTTGGATGTATGGGCTATCGTTAGAATCTTTACATCATCCCGAGTGATACTGACGATATATTTTTGAAAAACTCAATATGGGCCGCTCTTTGGCGGTATTTTTTGGCAGAGCAGTCGTTATTTTTTTTTAAATTAAATACTTAGATACAAAGCGAAGACAAATCTATTTGATTGTGTGTGTGACACGCATGATGAGCATTATAGCTGACGTAGTATTTATGCACCTTTGGGCAAAACGACACCTCCAGTGCGACAAGGCTGTCTTGGCGCGTGGCGAAAATCGGAACTAACGTTGCCGTCAAGTGTCCCCTTTGTTCTTGTTTGAATATTCCAAGCCTTTGTTCTCCAACAGCGCCCCCCTGTCAATGTCATTCAAGTGCCAAGAGAGCCTTGTCGCACTGTACGAGCATGCTTCAAAACATGGCGGTCCATTACCAGTGTTGATTTCTATTAGAATTATAGAGCAACGATTACAATATTCCCACGGATAAGTATAATCTTTCCTCGATCACATTTCCGGCTAAATATTGTTCGTAATGATAAATAATGTAATTCGCATGACAGATTATAATGATCTTAAGGACTGAGAATATATCGGTCAGAACTATCGACTAGCTAATGATTTGTAATGATTGATTAGCTGCCTTCGTCCAGGATCAGGCTTTAATAGCCGCTAACAAAGAATTTATTACAACCATGAATAAAAATAGTTTCAATTTGCGAAGAATTGCAATTATTTTACTAGGGAGTTTATTTTCAAAAAACAAAGATAATCTTCTTCTCTATATATAAAAATGAATCGCTGAATGTGTTGCTGATCGCAAATCTTGAGAACAGCTGAATCGATTTCGCTAATTCTTTTTTTATAATATTCCTTGAAGTACGAGGATGGTTCGTCCGGAGAGAAATTTAAAAAAAATTAGAATCGACGGTTAGGCGGTACGAAGTTCACCGGGGCAGCTAGTTATTAATAGGTACAAATTCAAATTCAAATTCAAATTCAAATTTCTTTATTGCGAATATGGGTAAACAGTGCAGATATTACAAAACAAAAAGGTACAGCCAAATTCTGCCTATTAGCATGCAATATGTTATGACTTATGATATACCTAACAATGTGTACATAGTTTTGATAAAATTAGTCACATCAAATACTTAGTCAAAAAACAATGAACCAAAAACTTCAAAATATATAAAATATATAAAAGGAAAAGGTGACTGACTGATTGACTGACTGATCTATCAACGCACAGCTCAAACTACGAGATGGATCGGGCTGAAATTTGGCATGCAGATAGCTATTATGACGTTGGCACCCGCTAAGAAAGAATTTTTGGAAATTCTATTCCTAAGGGAGTGAAATAGGGGTTTGAAATTTGTGTAGTTCACGCGGATGAAGTCGCGAGCATAAGCTAGTTTGCTATAATCCGCTGAAACAGCGGATTCAATTCACAATTGCAATTTTTTTGCAATTGTAGATTGTAGATTGTGGTGGTGGCTGCTTTTTCCTGCATATTTAGCAGTGGGAGGGCGGGCGGTGCATGTCGCATGCTGTATGTTGCACCGTGCAGATTCGACCTGTTTCAGCGGATTATAGCAAATTAAGCTTTTGGTTCATTGTATATCATGGATTTCCGCAAAGTAACGCCTGCTTCTATACAACATACGAAATATACAATAATTATTAATATTAAATACTGAACAAAATGCTGCAACCAAAGCAAACCGCAAGGATATACAATATACAATTATATGTGAACTCAACCGCCCTGTTTGTCATTTGAATTCTATCTCACCACAAGAATGCAACTCTTGCTAACAGTTATTACGTTTCAGTTAGTATACAACAATACTATGTACTTCATCATCATCAACCGATAGACGTCCACTGCTGGATATAGGTCTCTTGTAGGGACTTCCACACGCCTTGTAGGGTCTTGCGCCGCCTGAATCCAGCGGCTCCCTGCGACTCGTCTGATGCCGTCCGTCCACCTAGTGGGGGATCTTCCAACACTGCGTCTTCCGGTGCGAGGTCGCAATTCCAGGACCTTGGGACCCCAATGTCTATCGGTTGTACGAACTATGTGCCCTGCCCATTGCCACTTCAGATTCGCAACCCGTTGAGCTATGTCGGTTACTCTAGTTCTCCTACGGATCTGTTCATTTCTGATTTGATCACGTAGAGAAACTCCAAGCAGTGACTCTGAGCTTTCTTATGAGGCCCATAGTTAGCGACTATGTCTCGGAGCCATATGTCATCACTGGCAACACGCTCTGTTCAAAGACTTTGGGCTTCAAACATTGAGGAATTATAGACAAGAAGACATCTCGAAGCTTCCTGAACGCTGCCCAACCGAGTTAGATTCGGCGACTGACCTCTTTCTCGAAATTGGACCTACCCAACTGGATTGTGTGCCCTAGGTAATATACTACCCAGGACATATACAGGACTATATATAGGACGTATAGGTATGTATTCAGTATACTATGTACTTGGTAGGAATTAAATCGTTACGGGACTTTGACTTTATGACTCGAACGCAAATCTATTTAAATTATTATACATATTTTGATTCTTGACGAGATCTAGGTGATTCTCAGTGGATACATAAACAGCTGTAATATACCCATGTGTGTAATATAAGCTGTGATATTGGGCTAATCTGAGGTCGGGGGTTCAATCCCGGGCACGCACCTCTAACTTTTCGAAGTAACGTATGTGCGTTTTAAGGAATTAATTAATATCACTTGGTTTAACGGTGAAGGAAAACGGACGGATATCAAGTATCACACACCGACTTTACTCACGTGTTCAGTCGACCCCGGATGGGTTCGAAACTAGTCGGGCTAACGTCGATTAAACACGTGAGTAAAGCCCGTGTGTGATATATGTATAATGGTATCATATCAGTAATCATCAGTAATTATCACCTGTCTCCGTTTTTCCCAGTGTTCTGGTTACACGCCTGTGTATTCAAAGCCACCCGAGACGCTCTATAGGACGAAGAAAGGGAAGTGGGTATCTCACAAGTCGTGGGTATCTGTTATCTGCCTACTTAATATATGAAAAATAAGAAACCGATCCGCCAATATCGAGTGTATCGTGATGTTGAACTACGAACAAAACACAAAAGATAAACTAACATTCATTCTGTTGCAGGTTATTCCATAAATCTCTGTAAATAATATCGAGCCTTTAGCTTGAAGGACGAGGAGTAGGGTGACCATAAGTTTACTAAACTTTTCAATCTGGTTCCTTCTACCTTTCTACTATCGTACCGCAAGGCATCGCCAAGGTCTGCACCCGTACGTAGTCGAAATTCCACGGATACAACGAAGCGATTTACCTCCACATTTCTGATTCGAACCGCTAAGATTTGGAACACCCTTCCAGCATCAGTTTTCCCCTCCAATTATAGTATGGGTACCTTCAAGTCGAAAGTGAATAGGCATCTTTTAGGCAAGCGCGCTCCATCTTAGCACACGAGTAGATGTATAGACCAGAGGGGAAGCTTCATACTAGCGGCTGGCTGTAGGTTCACTCATTCATAGCGCAGCTCACGCACACGACGACGTGTCACGGACGGTCCGTTTGCCGCCGTTTGCCATCGAACTGGGCGCAAACGGAGCGTCCGTGACACGTCGTGGTGTACGTGAGCTAGTGTGAAGCTTCCCCTCTGGTCTATAATATCTACTCGTGTGATCTTAGGCTGCATCATCACCTGCCACATTTGTTCGCAGCCAAGCGCTAGTCTATAAATTTAAAAAAAATATGTTAAGATGTGTGTGAATAGGCATCTTAAGCTTGACGACCTCCCTGGCGCAGTGGTAAGCGCTGTGGTCTAATTAGTGGGAGGTCCCGGGTTCCATTACCGGCAGGCGTTTGCAATTTTATAATTTCTAAATTTCTGGTCTGGTCTGGTGGGAGGTTTCGGCCGTAACTAGTTACCACCCTACCGGCAAAAACGTGCCGCTAAGCGATTTAGCGTTCCGATACGATGCCGTGTAGAAATCAATGGGGAATGGGTTTAATAAAAACCATACTCCTTTCAGGTTAGCCCGCTTCCATCGTTTAATAATGAATTCTAGCCCCATAAATTACCACTATACAAAACATCACATCATTTTATTACTACAATCCAAGACCCTATTTGAGAAATCATGGTCACCCTTTTTGGAATGCTATAATCGGGGCCGATGACATGTTTACGAGGTTCCTCTACCATGGATAAGCCATAATAGGACCACGCTTGTGACAAAAAATGTAAGGCACGACGCGCTTGCACTGTGAAGCTAAGTTAAGGCCTTTTGATTGACGAAAATGTTTATTTGAAGTTGCTATAGTAGGTACTTTGTCCCATACGTATGATTAGCGACGATTAGCGAGAAATGAGTTGAGCTAAAAACTAGCCTACTGTGTCATATACGTATGATTAGCGACGATTAGCGAGAACGAGTTCAGCTAAAAACTGGCTTTCTTTATCCCATACGTATGATTAACGACGATTAGCGAGAAACGAGTTGAGCTAAAAACAAGCCTACTGTGTCCCATACGTATGATTAGCGACGATTAGCGAAATACGAGTTGAGCTAAAAACTAGCCTACTCTGTCCCATATGTATGATTAGCGACGATTAGCGAGAAACGAATTGAGCTAAAAACTAGCTTACTGTGTCCCATACGTATGATTAGCGACGATTAGCGAGAAACGAGTTGAGCTAAAAACTAGCCTAATGTGTCCCATACGTATGATTAGCGACTAGTCGTTGATAGTGTACCTAGTGGTTATTAGATGCTAGTTGGGAGTGTTGGGATAGCTTTGTCGTTGGGCTATGAGCGAGTATGCGAGTGAGACGGGCGATTACTCGCGCCGATTGTTCGGAAGAAGCTCGTCTCTAAATTTTCGGACCGACGAACATTTTAAACAATTAATTATCAATCCGAAAAACATCGTGAGGAAACCAGTATGAATGAAACTTTTCCATAATATCCTCAAAGGTGTGTGAAGTCTGTCAATCAGCACTTGGCCAGCGTTATGGACTATGGCCAACCCCTTTTCATTCTAAAAATCCGTGCTCAGTAGTGAGCCGACGATGGCTTGATCATTTAGAGCCTCAATAGCTCAACCGGTAAAGGAGTGGACTGAAAACCGAAAGGTCGCCGGTTCAAACCCCGCCCGTTGCACTATTGTCGTACCTACTCCTAGCACAAGCCTGACGCTTAGTTGGAGAGGAAAGGGGAATATTAGTCATTTAACATGGCTAATATTCTTTAAAAAAAAAAAATATATATGATGATGAAAGTAAAGTTAAACTCTAGAATGATGCGCGTAAGCTAGTACGGTATAATTAAGTCGGAGGTATTATTAGAAAAGGCATAAAGAGATCACCCATGTGGTTTGAGATGTGTACATATTTGTATGGGCTATTGTCACTCTTGGTGTGTTTCCATTGTTAACATTTATTTTAAAAACTAGCTTACGCTCGCGACTTCGTCCACGTGGACTACACAAATTTCAAACCCCTATTTCACCCCCTTAAGGATTGATTTTCAATAATCCTTTCTTAGCGGATGTCTACTTCATAATAGCTATTTGCAAGCCAAATTTCAGCCCGATCCGTCCAGTAGTTTGAGCTGTGCGTTGATAGATCAGTCAGTCAGTCAGTGAGTCAGTCAGTCAGTCACCTTTTCCTTTTATATATTTAGATATATTTTTTGTGTGATGAAAACCTCGAAGGGAGCTTCATATTCGTGCCTTTTGGTGTGGAGACCGTGGGGCCGTGGAGCCCGGGGGCTCGAGCTCTTTTTGAGAAAACTTCAAAAAGGGTTATCGAGTCAACCGGGGACCCGAGAGCTGTGCAGCTACCTTGGTCAAAGAATTAGTTTGGCCATCCAGAGAGGTAATGCTGCCAGCATCTTGGGTACAATGCCTCGCTGCGGTGGTCTCGATGAGGTTTTAAATTAAATTAAATTTATTTTAATTTTAGTTTTAATTTAATATTGTGGCTAATTCCATTGTACACAATCTCTAAACTAAACTAAAATGGCATGTCTAAATCTCATGCTATCCCTTTCATAATGTTGCTTGGGGAAAAGGATGGCACTAAATTTAGACCTGTTAATTTAGTTTAGTTTAGACATTGTGTACAAGAGAATCGGCCCCATTGTTGTTTTACTTTTAATTTAGATATATTAAATAAATTCTTGGTATACCGTTGGCTTGCTATTAAATAAAGAAATTATTTGATGTATATTTAAAAAATAATAATAATGTAATTTGTATTAAATACTACGATTATTTTAACACAAAAGTAGTTTATGCAATCTACTACCAGTTCGAAATGATCTTCCTGTTAAGAAGAACCAACAAAAAAATTCAGCGTTTCCTCTTTTTAAAACTTCATCCGGCTCACTCCTGCGATTCGCTAACTCAGTGTCTAACACTGAATGATAGCATCCAAGGTTATTTGACATTGGTTGGTTCTACATTGCTGCTTCATTGTCTGATATTAAAATGTTTTTCGTAGAAAACCTTCAATGGTTCGAAAATAAACGTCAAATGAACTCGGTGGCTATCATTCAGGGTTAGATACTGAGTTGGCGACTCAGTAGGCTGGTCCATTCGGAGAATGAGAACGTTTTAGGCCATGTCTACCCCGCGTTGGCCAAGTTCACACACCTTTTTGGGGAACTCTATGGAGAATTCTCAGGCATACAGGTTTCCTCACGATGTGTCCCTTCACCGTTAAAGCTAGTGATAATTATTAATCAAAATGTACATCACAACTTCAAAAAATTTGAAGTGCTTGCCCGGGACACAAACACGGATCTTCCGAGTAGGAGGCTGACGTCTGAAAGACTAAGCTATCACGGCTTCGAGCAGTAATATGATTCATAAGGCATCACGTCACTTTAGCAATAAGGTTTTAGATATAACCGAGACGTCAAACAATGAAAACAAGCACTTTTCTTTTCAAACTCGTAACTAATATGTCTGACACTTAATACTTCCTCCGGAGGGTTAAGATTTTGAATAATGTGGTAATAATATAATCCATTTGTTTGAGTTATCGGCTTTTTTCCTCTTTCCAGAACCGCCGACCGATTTTTAACGATTTTTTAATGCAATTCTCTTAGTTTAAGAGACGGTTGTAGAATCTGTAAGACAGTCTCTCAATAACAAATTATTTTATTTTAAGGCACAAGACACGGGTCTGCCCGCGAAATTCAAATGTAATTTAGTTTTTCACAATTTGTAAACTAATGCGACAAAGAAGACTTATGGCATTCAACTTTCGCCCCTACCAATATTATCCTCACAGGTTTACATAAAAATGTTTACTTGAAAGTTTCAGTCTAAAAAATTAGTCAAAACTAGCTTATTCCCGCGACTTCGTCCGCGTGGACTACACAAATTTCGAACCCCTATTTTACCCCCTCAGGGGTTGAATTTTTAAAAATCCTTTCTTAGCGGATGCCTACATCATAATAGCTATCTTCATGCAAAATTTCAGCCCGATCCATCCAGTAGTTTGAGCTGTGCTTTGATAGATCAGTCAGTCAGTCACCTTTTCCTTTTATATATTTAAGAAGATAATTACTCATTTTTATTTATTTTTATGCATCATAGTTTTTGAATTATCATGAAAAATTTCGAAAAAATTCAACTGAAGTACGGAACCCCCGGTGCGCGATCCTTTTTACATTGGTGTATTAGATGTATCCGACATAATTACCCGGCTGAGTTTGTTGTGGGCTCTTCTCAGACCTGGGCGCGTTTGGAACCCTCGTAGCTTTAGTTTTAAGTTTGCGTAATAATTATCACCACTATATCTTAGAAATCCAACATCTGACCATCAAAAAGAGTTATTAATTACCTATTTTGAATAAATCATTTGACTTTTGACTTTTAATATTATGTCGGTTGACTCCGGGTCTATATTTTATTTGATGTATTATTTCTTTCCATAATAGCTCTTTGTTGAATTGATCTATGATATCATAATTAACACTGACAAAAGTGTTCATTCAACGTTTGTATTTAAATTAGGTTTTTCTTAAAATTGAATGTATTTTATATGGATTTTTAATTTTATGATCCTGACTAGAAATATGAATGATTATTATCATTTTCGAATTAAAGATGTGACACTTTCCTTTTCGTAACGGAAAGTTCATCAATCATCATCATCAACCGATTGACGTCCACAGCTGGACATAGGTCTCTTGTAGGGACTTCCACACTCCACGGTCTTGCGCCGCCTGAATCTAGGGGCTCCCTGCGACTCGTCTGATGTCGTCCGTCCACCTAGTGGGTGGTCTTCCAACACTTCGTCTTCTGGTGCGAGGTCGCCATTCCAGCACCTTGGGACCCCAACGTCTATCAGTTGTACGAACTATGTGCCTTGCCCATTGCCACTTCAGGTTCGCAACCCGTTGAGCTAAGTCGTTAAGTCGTTGAGTCGTTTTCTCTAGTTTTCCTACGGATCTCCTCATTTCTGATTTGATCCATAGAGATCGTAGCGGAAAGTTAGAGGTATCGAATGAGGGGATCGAAGCCCGGTGCCCCTGGATACGATGCCGAAGTCTAACCACTAGGCTATCACCGATTTCTGCTCGCTACGGAGAAAGTGTAACGTACCTAGACAATAAATTTACAAATAAATATTTCCACTAATCATAATATCCTGGTAGAAAACACTGTGCTTAGTATGAGATTTATCACACTAACAATCAATCAATCAATCAATCAAGAGCATGCCACCACACACAATCCTCCGCCTTCCTCATCCACCCACTTCCCGCTATCTACTTAAGGTCGTGAGTCCAGCGGGTTGCAGGTCATCCCACACAGCGCTTGCTGATACGCGGTCTCCACTCCAGAACACGTCTGCCCCATCGGCCATCGGTTCTGCGGCACACGTGGCCTGCCCACTGCCACTTCAGCTGGCTAATTCGTTGGGCTATGTCGGTCACTCTAGTTCTCCTACGGATTTCCTTGTTATGGATTTTGTCCCTCAGAGAGATACCCAACATAGCCCGCTCCATAGCCCGCTGAGCGACTTAAAACTATCTCACTAACAACGTTGATAGAAATCAAAAGACAATTTTTTTTAAATTATTGACTAGCGCTTGGCTGCAACCAGACCTGGTGGCAAGTGATGATGCAGCCTAAGATGCAGTGCGCTTGCCTAGAAGATGCATATTCACACTTGGAGGTACCCATATTAAAATTGAAATTAAAATCACCGATTTTAATTTCACATTTCCGCTTAGAGCACTGGCTGTAGATATATGGACAAACATGAGCCTTAAAACTAGGGTAGATAAGGTTCAAGGTTTACTTTAAAAATTATTTATTAACCAAAAAACTAAGGATATCTATTTGAAATTATTATTAGGTTTACTTTAATGCCGAAGTGTTTCTCGAATTCTATCAACGTTGGTTTAGATGTAAAATTTCATACTAAGCACCCTGAAATGCACAAGTGCATACCGGTCCAATCGATACCTATCATGGACAAATTATTCTTCCTGCTTGGACTACAATCGAGCCGAAGTGATATACAATCGCTAGTGAAAACGATAATTTGTTAAAGATTATAGTGTTATAAAGATATTTGTTACATTTGTGTCTGTTGATCTACATCTCTGTGTAGACCATAGAGATGCAGACCTCAAACTATAAGACGTAAAGATGACAATCGGGGAGGGAACAGCCCTGCGGGGTGATTCGCTAACTCAGTTTCTAAAACTGAATGATAGCCACTGAGCTTATTTTTAGGGTTCCGTACCTCAAAAGAAAAAACGGAACCCTTATAGGATCACTTTGTTGTCTGTCTATCTGTCTATCTGTCTATCTGTCTGTCTGTCTGTCTGTCTGTCCGTCTGTCTGTCAAGAAACCTACAGGGTACTTCCCGTTGACCTAGAATCATGAAATTTGGCAGGTAGGTAGATCTTATAGCTGACATTTGGGGAAAAATCTGAAAACCGTGAATTTAGGGTTAGATCACACAAAAAAAATTTAATTGTGGTCATGAACAAATAATTAGTATTTTCAACTTTCGAAGTGAGTGACTATATCAAGTGGGGTATCATATGAAAGGTCTTCAGCTGTACATTCTAAAACGGATTTTTATTTATTTTTATGCATCATAGTTTTTGAATTATCGTGCAAAATGTCGAAAAAATACGACTGTAGTACGGAACCCTCATTGCGCGAGCCTGACTCGCACTTGACCGGTTTTTTAATCCGTTGAAGGTTTTCTATGAAAAAACATTTTCATATCACCCACTGAAGCAGCAATGTAGAACCAACCAACCTCGGTGGCTATCATTTCGTGTTAGACACTGAGTTAGCAAATCACCTAGCTGCACAGTCCCGGGTGCGGGTGCGTTAAATTAACACACTTTGGCTATAATTTGGGTAGAGATTCTACCTATATACTATCTTCTGTAGTAGTCTTTTTATAATAACAATGGGATAACCTACCCTTAGGACAGGTCTGTGCCCTTAGGTATATGTGGTACAACTTCCAAAACAAAATGTTTTGTTTTCTTTCTTTCTTTCTGTATGTTGTGGTTTGCAACATTCCAATAACCTAGAGAAGTTGTAGCATATGTTAGCATCAAATCTATTTTCAGTATTGCTCATTGAATCGTCAGTTATAGGAAACTACAATTTTGTTTAGCGGAGTCAATACAATATGCGAGAGAGTTCTGAAGCGCGAATAAATAAGCGCTTATTGCGTTTTGTCTCATAAACAACGCTTCTGTGCCAATATCCCACAGTGTAGAGATTGCAGACTAACGGCTAACCAAAACCAACGAACACAGACATATGAAATATGTCTATTATAATAATTATAATTACCTATTATAAAGGACAGTGGCGGTGGGCTGGGCTAAATCACTTAGCGGTATGGCTTTGCCGGTAGGGTGGTAACTAGCCACGGCCGAAGCCTCTCACCAGACCAGACCAGAAATTTAGAAATTATAAAATTCCAAATCCATGCCAGGAATCGAACCCGAGACCTCCCACTAATAAGACCACACACCACTACGCCAGAGATATCGTCAAATTATTCCCTTCCTTCCTGTTCGCCTGCCACAAAAGTCACTTACTGGGATGGTCCCAATTTCTACGTAAAAATGTTCTTCTGAAATAAATATATAAATTTTGAATCCCAATTTTCAATTTCGAGTTTTCACGTAGCAAACTATTATGCTGAGTGAATAGGAACAATGCTCTACAAATCCGCTATCTTCTTCTAAAGGTCGATGTACATTATTTTCTGCCGCGTATACTTTACGTCTATACAATATATAAGTGGTTAAACAAGTGAGTGTGCTTTATGCCTTAATATTGTTAGTTTTGACAAGTAATATTGAATGCCTTCTGACCAATTCCCATGTAGCTGTAGGGAGAAATTGTTAAAGGAAAGTTATATGAATGGGATTTATCGATAACGTTGCGTCTGTTTAGCGGATTTATGATTACAGCCTTTGTGGCAATAGACTACCTCTCTTTCGTAACTTGCCTCATAAATAAACAGTACCAGATTCGATTCCCAGCTAAGTCTGTTTTAATAATCTAAATAATTTATACAAGGAAAAGGACTGACTGACTGACTGATCTATCAACGCACAGCTCAAACTACTGGACGGATCGGGCTGAAGTTTGGCATGCAGATAGCTATTATGACAAAGGATTTTTAAAAATTAAATCCCTAAAGGAGTATAGTATAATAGAGGTTTGAAATTCGTGTAGTCCACGCGGACGAAGTCGCGGGCATAAGCTAGTTAGGTATATTATGCTTATCCTTATAGAAACCTTGCAAACGGATAACAAGAAGTCGTTTAAAAACAAATTACTCAGCATAATCTTCTTAACTTCATAAACAGTAATAATAATGCATTTGAAATATTTATCAAATATTTATTTCTATTGAAATAAATAATGGATATAAACTGGTATCTAAAGTATTTAATTTAAGGGAATATGTCCACCAGTGGGCGGTTATAGGAGGCAATAAACCATAGGCGTTTAGCAAACATTATAGTGTTGGCAATCATAGTAAGGGAAACTACATAGGTACATCGGGATCGTGGAAATCCTATGTTGAATTTCTTTTGAAGCTCCTTTTTTTATCTGGAGATACGGAACCCTAAAAATTATTCAAAACAATACCTACCTATAAGTTGAATTTTTAATCAACACGTTTTGACATTAGCTGATGTCAAATCGTAAAATAATGATATCATATTTAAGGTGATAGTGATGTAATTGGATCAGTTGTGTCATGTGAATGAGTCAATGAACCAGTTCCTGCTTCTCTATTTTACATTGAGCACACACATGCAGAGTAAAAAAGAAACATTATAAAACTAGTAAATAATTTCTAAAATAAAATAAGTAGGTAGGTAAGATTTGTGTAATAGTGCTTTAAAAAAGGGTTTTGGGATATGTTGTTGTTGTCGGGGCGAAACGTGCGTCGAGTGTGTTTTGGGATTTGAGTGGTGCTGCGTGGTGGTGGTGCGTATTGCTTGCCTGGTGGCTGCTTTTTCCTGCATGTTCAGCAGTGGGAGGGCGGGCGATGCATTTCGCATGCTGCATGTTGCACCATACAGATTCGACCTGTTTCAGCGGATTAAAGCAAATTAAGCTTTTGGTTCATTGTATATTTTGGGATATGATTTACGTAAATATATTATGTTTTATTGACTAATTACCCTTAGATGTTATTAAACAATTTACAGCAGGTGATTGAGCTTTTTTATAATTTTTATGCCATTAATTCCATTGAACCATCGACTCACAATGTAAGACACCTTTCTAAAGTTACCCGTAGCTGCTGTACCAACTCAGTTGGTGATTCTTTTTGCCCCCCGCACTATTTATTTATTACAAAAATCTGGTAGCACGGAAACGTCAAAAATGTTGGTTAATTAAAAATTCGACTGTAGTCCAGTTATTTGGTCATGTTTTGCGGGATAACTGACAACGTCGCACATTTAGTCGTGGTCACAACACTAGTTTATTAGACTAAAAGGTATTGATACAAGTTTATGTGTTACAAGCGATAGTTTATTAGATACCGCTTCTTATTGCAATTAATGGCAGATTGAGCGTGATTTCGATTTTAAACAGGATTTTATCTCAATAAGTTTAGGAATTAACATTTTATAGAGCACTTGGTTACTTACGCCTTTGCTTAATTGACTTTGTCAATTCAATATAATATAATAGTATAATAAATGCGTAAGTATATCTGTCTGTCTGCCTATAAGCTTTTCACGGTTAGCTATCGCTAAACCAATCTTGGCACATCTAAGATAGCTTGTATCCTGGAGATGGCCATAGGGTTATTTTCCGGGACAAAAGTATTTATCCCGGAAAATTAAAGAGTTCCCACAGGATTTTTATACGCATCACTACCTACCCATAATATTATAAAAGCGACACTGTTTGTTTGTTTGTCGGTTTGTCCTTCAATCACGTCACAACGGAGCAACGGATCGACGTGATTTTTACACGGGTATAGTTAAAGATCTGGAGAATGACATACAGTGGCGTGCACAGGGTTTTTTTTTTTTTTTTTTAATGACTAATATTCCCCTTTCCTCTCCAATTAAGCGTCAGGCTTGTGCTAGGAGTAGGTACGACAATAGTGCAACGGGCGGGGTTTGAACCGTCGACCTTTCGGTTTTCAGTCCACTCGGCACTCGGTAGGCATTAGTTAGGTAGGAACCTGTTTAATGGCAGGTCATAATGAAAAATATGCATTGAGCTATTACAACTGGGGTAAGCAGTGCATTTATGCCTCTATGACCTGCACGCCACTGATGACATATAGGCTAATTTTTATCCTAGGAAATCAATGAGTTCCAACGGGATTTTTAAAAACCTAAATCCACACGTACGAAGTCGTGGGCATCAGCTAGTAATCAACAAAATGAAAAACTTTCTTTTCTACTTCTTAAAATCACATTACAAAATAGCCGTGTGAATTCGCATAAAATATCTAAGTATCAGCTGATGCCCGCGATTTCGTTGGCGTGGATTTAGGTTTTTAAAAATCCCGTGGGAACTCATTGATTTTATGAGATAAAAAGTGACCTAAGTCACTCTCCCAGGACTCTTAATGCAAAAAACCACGTAAATCTGTTGATCCGTTGCGACGTGATTGAAGGAAAAACCAACAAACCGACAAACCAACAAATCAATAAACCAACAAACAAACACACTTTCGCATTTATAATATGCGTAGTGATTTCGATAATAATGGTACGATTACACCTACCGAGTACAGTAGCGAGTCAGTGTCCTCGGCCGAGTACTCGGTTGGTATAAACACTTCAGGGGGGGAAGGGGGTGCACTTCCACCTTAGCGCTCCAACAGTCAACCTCACCTGCCCGCGGTGCCCCCTGCTGATTAACGAACGAGGCTCTGGCGACCGACAAATGGCGGTATAACCATTTCCAAGTAGATAGACTTGACCAAATGACACAGCCTGGTGTCGGGCAGCAGCAACACCAGCGAAAGCAAGTCTAGGACTGCGATGGCCAACACGCCTGCCCAGCGTGGTCATTATGGGCATATTCTCCCCATGAGTAGCGACAATACACAATGGCCCCCAGTCCAGCTGAGGACCGGGTGTGGTGGCGCTCTTTAGGGAAGGCCTATGTCCAACAGTGGACGTCCACAGGCTGATGATGATGATGATGATGATGATGATGATGATAAACACTTCAACGAGTGCAATTTCGCCACAATTTCTCAGCCATAGCACTGTCTCGGCCGAGTGACATTTTACTGTCTCGCTTCACTACTCGGTAGGTGTAATCGTACCATGACCGATAGTGGACAGGACCGGTGTCATAAAGACGTGCTAAATACTTGCCATTAACATTTGAAACCTTATCTTATCCTTTTATCTGTGAAAAATTTAGCAAATTAACAGCGTCGTTCGCCCATTAGAAATGCATAATGTGTACACATGCATCAACATTTGGTAGCGGTTTTATTAGTAAGAAGAGCGATAAGCGGAGCGGGTTTTTACATTGACTTTATGATCCCGCTTTTAAACTTCTGTAACAATAATCACAAAATGTGCCCTTGTTAACCAACAATCACTTGCTCTAAACAATAGTAAAAAGTCTTGCCAAATTTGCTTTTTGACCTCATTCCACTCTCCTTTTTCTACAACCGCACCGCGCTCCACCGTAAGCAATTTCATCCTCACCACCTGGGTGTCTGTACAACCGTCCGTTGTGCCAGATCCTTCTTTCCACGCACATGCAAACTGTGGAATCAACTCCCATTGGCGGTGTTCCCACTAGAATACAACATGGGGTTATTCAAGGGGCGGACCAACAAATTCCTAAAAGGCCGGCAACGCATCGGCAGTTCCTCTGGCCTTCCTTCAGCCTAAACCGCTAGTCCTTGAGATATGAAATTTGGAGGGGCTTTTCTTTGTAAAGAGTAGGTATCCACTAAGAAAGGATTTATGAAATTCCACCCTTAAGGGGGGTAAATAGGGTATGGAAGTTTGTATGAAAGTCTATCATTTTTAAAGTTACATCGATGAAAATTGGTGTTTAGGCTTTAAGAATAAAAAAATTAATGTTTCACGATTTTTGAAAATTCTTCTCCCAAGGGTGTAAAATATGGGATGGGTCATTTTTCGAGTTACTTCCATAAAAATTGATATTTGGGTTTTCAGTTACAAAAGTAAAATACGTAGGTAAACTACCTATTTCAGGATTTTTGAAAACTCTACCCCACGCCAATTTTCTAAATTCCACTCGAGCGAGGCCGGGGTGGGTCAGCTAGTTATGTAATGTAAATTCTGCAAAGTAACGCTTGCTTCTATACAACATGAGTTATGATTTTTAAGAAAGGATACGTTTATCCTATCCTTACCCTTAATTAATGTTGTGAAACAAAAAACGCTCGGCTCGCGTCTCGTCCAAACAGATAAAACCGTCAGCGCGCATATCGCTCGCAATAAAACGCGTGACGGATCGCTACCGGCGACAATGGGGTGACACCTTTTTAGAGATCCGTAACAAAATCCGAAACAACTATTAAATTTTTTTTTTTTTTTTTTTTAATAGATATAGCGAGCAAGCGAGCAGGCGGGTCACCTGATGTTAAGTGATTACCGCCGCCCATGAACATTTGCAGCACCAGAGGAGCCGCCGATGCGTTGCCGGCCTTTTAGGAATTTGTTGGTCCGCCCCTTGAATAACCCCATGTTATAATCTAGTGGGAACACCGCCGATGGGAGTTGGTTCCACAGTTTGCACGTGCGTGGAAAGAAGGATCTGGCGCAGCGGACGGTCGAAGTGCACCAGACACCCAGATGGTGAGGGTGAAATTCCTTACGGTGGCGCGCGGTGCGGTTGTAGAAAAAAGAGGGTGGAATGAGGTCAAAAAGCTCTTCAGAGCACTCCCCATTATACAGGCGTATTATCCGTTTTTCCGTAATTATCCGTTTAATAAAATAAAAAAAAAAATAACCAATCTCGAGTTTTTGCCAAATGTCGACCAAGGTTCGAAATAAAACTTAATAATAAGAATCTAATGTTTTATTAGCCTTGCAAGATAATAGTATCGTATTACAATCTAGATGATGCCCGCGACTTCACCCGCGTGGATTTAGGATTTTAAAAATGCCGTGGGGCCTCTTTGATTTTCCATTATAAAAAGTAACCTTTGTCATTTCCCGGGATGCAAGCTATATAATCTGCATGCTTTTCAGCCTGATCGGTCCAGTAGTTTGAGCTGGGCGTTGATAGATCAGTTAGTCAGTCAGTCAGCTTTTCCTTTTATAAATATTTAAAGAAGTATATAAAGCAGAAAAAGAATAAAAACACTGAATAGGCGACAGAAAAGAATCTGGAGAGAAAGAGGCAAAATATTTAAATTAATTAATTTTTAAGCCTACAGAACCCTTTATACAGTTGAGAACACAATGTGACGATTGCATTCAAAAAAATGGTCGCCCTTTCCATGCGGTCAATGGGTCCACTCATTGTTTTCTGGAGCCATTTGTTTACAAATTAATTGACAACAAGCATTCTTTCGGACCCTTTTTAATAAATCTCGCCTATAAATCAATAGTTGGATTTTAACTGGAGTATTTTAATAGAATTCAGCCTCAATAGCTCAACGGATAAAGGATTGGACTGAAAACCGAAATGTCGACGGTTCAAGCCACGCCCGTTGCACTATTGTCGTACCTACTCCTAGCACAAGCTTGACGCTTAGTTGGAGAGGAAATGGGAATATTAGTCATTTAACATGGCTAATCTTTAAAAAAAAGAAAATTACAGTACGCGGCCGAAAGTGATGACCATCAAGCCTTTAGAATGACATTTCATATTTGTAAAGCGTTCTCTCTGTCACTCATACCCATATGACGCTTTGTCGGTTTCAACGACCGAGACAGTGCTCTACAAATCTGCTGTCTCCTTCCAAAGATCGATGTTCATCACTTTTGGCCGCGTACTGTAAAGCGATGTTTTATTTTATTTTATTTTATTTTATTTATTAGGTTAAATTTCGGCTACTTACACTAATAAATTATTAAATTATTAAATAATTATTAACACAACATTTACAAAAATATGTCACAAAATATAAATAGGTACATTACAACAATAAAATAATAAAATTTATTATTTTAAAATCCCAAATTTTAACAATATATGCCCTTCACAATGAAGAAGGAAGATGCGCGGACGTGTCCTAATCGAGAGGCGGTGCCGAACGGCATTGACATTTGACAGTAGTGGCATCTCGCCCGCTGGCCGTCCCGCAGGAAGCTTCCGCTCCCACCTGGGCCGTAGACTAAGACGTCGGCCTCCTATTCGGAAACAAAAAAAACACGTGCCTAGGGGCGCGAGGTTACGAAGGGGCGCTGGTTAGAGTTCCGTTACCTGGCCTACCTACTTATCCCTATATTATTAAGTAACTAGCTGCCCCTGCGAAC
Source organism: Maniola hyperantus (assembly GCF_902806685.2). Classification (NCBI taxonomy): domain Eukaryota; kingdom Metazoa; phylum Arthropoda; class Insecta; order Lepidoptera; family Nymphalidae; genus Maniola; species Maniola hyperantus. Next base: position 14,573,797 of record NC_048542.1, on the reverse strand, counting down.
TTCGTTTCGCCTAACAGTCGAATCAAATTTTTTAAATTTTTCTCTCCGCCTCGTACTTCAAGGAATATTATAAAAAAAGAATTAGCGAAATCGGTTCAGCTGTTCTCGAGATTTGCGATCAGCAACACATTTAGCGATTCATTTTTATGTATAGATAGATATTATCTTGGAGTGACAGAAATTGTGTGTCATGACGTGATGTTCTTCACTAGTTTAAATAAATAGTATAATCACCAATCACCAACAAGCAGCTATGTAATGAGCAGATTCCTCGTTCTTTTGAAATTAGTTAGTAAAATTTTTAATACGGCTGTTAGAGGGACGCCTTTGAGGTGCTTGCCTAGGGCGCTCTCGACATTTAATCCGCCTCTGTGTTTAGCAATTAGTGCCCTACCTACCTATTCAGTTTTATACCCCTTGAACGAGGCATGTTCGGTCTTTTTGCGTTTAGTACACCATAATTGAATTACCTATAAAACATCTCGTTAAGGTTAACCAAGTTTTATGATCAACAACTTTTAGGTACCCACCTTTACAGCGTAGGTAGATGTTATCTTTATTTCGCAATCATTCGTTTTAGTTCTCTGGACCTTCATCCGTATCAGAGGTAAGTATTATAATAATCAATCTACAATAGGTACATGCTACCACTAAGAGCTGGCTGACGAAACAGAAATTGGGAAACGAGTTGGTAAATTTTTGGACAGTTTGACGTTTTGAATTTTTGCATTGGTTAGCCGCAATTTGGATGCGAATGTATCTAAGTATGTAAACGCGTCCCATCTTAGGCCACATCATCACTTACCATCAGGTGTGATTGTAGTCAAGCGTATACCTATAATGAATTAAAAAAAAAAAGTAAACTTACAACAAACTTTGTCTTGTCTTGGTCTAGCTTTGGTCGTGTCTTGGTGTTGTCTTGGTCGTGTCTTGATGTTGTCTTGGTGTTATCTTGGACGTGTCTTGGCATTGTTTTAGTCTTATCTTGGACTTGTCTTGGTGTAACCTTGGACGTGTCTTGGTTTTGTATTGGTCTAGCATTGGACGTGTCTTGGTGTTCTCTTTGTCCTGCCTTGTTCATGTGTTGGTGTTGTCCCGGTCATGTCTTGGTCTTGTCTTGGTTGTGTCTTTGTATGTATTAGTCTCGTCTTGGTCTAGTTTTGGTCATGTCTTGGTGTTGCCTTAGTCTTATCTTGTTCATTTTTGATGTTGTATTGGTCGTATCTTGGTGTTGTCTTGGTCCTGTCTTGGTCTTGTCTTGGTCTTGTCTTGGTCTTGTCTTGGTCTTGTCTTGGTCTTGTCTTGGTCTTGTCTTGGCCTTGTCTTGGTCTTGTTTTGGTCATGTCTTGGTCTTTTTAGGGTCCCGCTGCGCTCGCTACAAGTACGGAGCCGTAACAAGTATGATATTATATGTGTTGGTTATAGGTAATTGTAAACATACAGATTGATTTCAACGCCACCTCAGCCGCAGGCATACATAACAATCATAATTCCCACACAAGCGACGGAAGATAATAATCGTATGTTTTAGTGACAGCCAGACATCCACGACACGGTAATGGGCCGGTAATGAGGCGGGCCGCGCCGCGGGCGAACACTAGCGCACGCATGTGTCATTATACAAGATTTTTTATTGTTCATTTTCGTTTTGTGTACGATTCTGAGCTATTAAAATGTTTAGTTTTTTAGAGTTTCGTACCTCAAAAGGAAAACCCTTATAGGATCACTTCATTATCTGTCAAGCGATTACTCGCCCATCGCATTCGCACTATCGTTTCTAGCCCTGCGCCAAAACTATCCCAATTCGTTTCTAGCTGCTCGCTAGCTTGTTTCTATTCTAGTTTTTGATGCTAATCGGTGGCTTTGAGAGAAAAACAGGTTTTCTTTCGTTTTCGATTTAACGACTCGTTTCAATGACTACTAGAAACTAGATGCAGTAACTTTACTAGAAATATGTACTTATATATTTTTTATTTGTAGATTTAATGCTTTGGAAAAATAAAAGTGAGTGGAACAAGCAATGCATTACTGCGGCTGTTTAATGCTTCAAAGGAAATGAATATGTCCTTACGATTCCAGGATTTTAGTACGAGCATAACAGATTGAACGAGATCCACTGATTACATCGCTTGATGTCTCCAATAAAACAAATAAATGGAAAGAAAAATAATAAATTGAAAGTTCAAGAATCCTGTGGTCAAAGAATGAGAGAATAAAAACTGGTAGAAACTAGAAATAGAGCGCATATTTTTTAAATTCATGCGGTTAATTCCGATATAGGTATCTGCCTACCTATTTAAGTTTGAGTAGATGCTCATAATAATCATAATCATAATCATTTATTTATTTTGCTCAGATATTGTAGATACATCTATATTATTTACATGGGGTCTTAAAAATCAGAATACGTAATAGTACAGGTAAACAGAATATATTATATGTATATAAAGCTAGCTTATGCTCGCGACTTCATCAGCGTGGACTATACAAACTTCAAACCCCCATTTCACCGCCTTAGGGGTTGAATTTTCAAAAATCCTTTCTTAGCGGATGCCTACGTCATAATAGCTATCTTTGCAAAAGGGGCAATAAAGCTTTATTGAAGCGTGCTTTTAGGTAGTACGGCTTATGTTGATACTAGAAGTTAGAGCATACCTAACCCAAAACACCGCAAAACAATAATCAGTCGCGTTTCGAAACAGACCGAACAACTCGAGAACGAGCTCGCAGGGTTGGGTTACTCGCGGTATAGTTTAGAGACGATTTGGTAGCGTCGGCAAAAACATAAGGAAAAATGTACATACACACCGATTTCTTCGAGATTTTTCCGTAGTTACTTGCGTAGAAAAAAATCATAGGTACACGACGTTTTGAGAACCTTTTTGAAAGTCCGTCAAAAAGCTTTGAACTCTTTATTTAGTTCATTCGATATTATTCCCAATCTTTATAACGGATTCCGATGTTATAACCATAATTTTTTGGTAAGTTACCAGTAAGTTTTTGGTAAGTTTGGTTTGGTTTTTGGTTTGGTTGGTATAGAATGATTTTTTTTTATTAAACCACCAATAGAATCATACTTTTTTTTTGTATGATTCAATTTGCTATTTCAATAAAAACTCTTATGTTATCTATGAATATAATATATTAAACTTTATTGCTGGGATATTGACTAATTTAGTTAAAAATTTCTTTTAATATTGGAAATTAAACTTACTGTGATGGAGGTTTTATCTTGAAGTAACAAAAACTCATAAAGACAAAACAAAGAAAAAAAAATTGAATACCACATTTAAAAACAATTGAGATTATGTACGGCCAGTATTATATTTCCAAATATTCAGATATTATTGTCCTGATTTTTTTTCGCTGACGGTACTCTAGATATTAGGGAAATCTGTGGTTTGCGGCTGAAACGGAACCTTACTGAGTAACGGGGTAGAATGCATAAATTCATGAGATAAGTTCATCTAGACGGACGGACGAATAATTTTATGTTCATTAACATTTGCATGAATAATTATTCATTTATACGTATTTCGCTGGAGGCGCTGGTATAACCTATGAATAACTGAACCATAGTCCATAACATACATTATAATTGTAATGAAATTGATCGATATAGTGAGGGCAATGGACGAGAAAAAAAATATCGATTGATCTATTGCAGGCTGCATAAATTCTTGCTTATTACAAGTTTATTAATATAGCGATTATTAAGTTGCTACGTTAATGATGATTATTATAAACTAGCTGATGCCCGCGGCTTTGCTCGCGTGGATTTAGGTTTTTAAAATTCCTGCGGGAACTCTTTGATTTCCCGGGATAAAAAGTAGCCTATGTCACTCTCCAGACCTTTATCTATACCCATGCAAAAATCACGTCAATCCTTTGCACCGTTGCGACGTGATTGAAGGACAAAGCAAAAAACCAACAAACAAACACACTTTCGCATTTATAATAAGGGTACTGATTGATCATATTTCAAATGTTTATTATAAAATGTTACCTAACGGTTGTTAAATACTGTATCAGTGGGGAATGTGAGCTGATTGTGAGGAGTGGTTCATTCCGCGCGAACAGTTACAACTTACAACAACCAGTTGTAGAAAAGACATCAACGGGAGCAGGACCGCTATCCCACAAATTGCGTTTCTGTATTCGTGTCCATTTTTAGGGTTCCGTAACTCAAAAAGATAAAAGAAACCCTTAACTTAATTTGTTGTCTGTCTGTCAAGAAAACCTTAGGCTACTTACTTCCCGTTGACCTAAAATCATGAAATTTGGCAGGAAGACAGGTTTTACAGCACAAGTACCTAAAGTAAAAAATCCGAGAACCGTGAATTTGTGGTTACATCACAAAAAAAAAGAGTTAAAATGTGTTCACGAAAAAATTAATTTACTAAATCACATCGGCGCAGTCCGTCATTAACTTGCAGTGTTCTACATAAAAGTGTTAGGTATGTCTTGTATCATGGTACGGAACCCTTTTTGTGCGACTCCGATTCGCACTTGACCGGTTTTTTTTACAACTTTTAGATTTTTATCGGTAACAGGTTTGCACATGACTACGATTTTATCTGATAATACAGTAATGTTATATCTTTAAGCAGTGATAGCCTAGTGGTTAGGACGTCCGCCTTCTAATCGGAGGTCGGAGGTTCGATCCCGGGCACGCACCTCTAACTTTTCGGAATTATGTGCGTTTTAATTAATTAAATATCACTTGCTTTAACGGTGAAGGAAAACATCGTGAGGAAACCTGCATGCCTTAGAGTTCTCCATAATGTTCTCAAAGGTGTGTGAAGTCTACCAATCCGCACATTGCCAGCGTGGTAGACTACATGGCCAAAACCCTTCTCACTTTGAGAGGAACCCGCGCTCTGTAGTGAGCCGGTGATGGGTTGATCATGATGATGATATCTTTAAGAATTATTATATCCATGACTAACATTCCATTTCACGAATAGATAGGAACTGCCGACCAGGCGTCAACTACCTCGAGAGCTCCTGCGATCGCCTTCACCGGCGCGGCACAGAGACGATCGCAGCGACGACGACTATGTACCTAATGACGACGCGAGACCCACCCTGATCTGACTTCGTCTCCGCGCTCGACGGTCAACTCAACACCGACGCGCGGAAACCGATCTCCGATTGATAACCTCGGACCGACTATATCTCTGCGCGCGACGGATGTACAACTAGCCCACTGGGCCCATACGCCAAGATGGCGGGCCCTAGCCGGTGGAATCCCGGCTAAAACATCTCCACCAGGGTACAAAGTTGCCCTGTGCCTCACCCGGGTAAGGAGGCCATGCCTCGAGGCCCGTACCCCCGCAACCGGAGAAGACCCTGTCGTCTTCATTGAAATCGAAAGCTTTTATCCCATAAGCTATTTAGGTATCTACAATTAATATACCTATGATATTCATATTATAAACTGGTTGCGCCGCGCAAAGTGGCGGTCTAGTGATAAAAGATAACTAGCCACCTCAGGGCGTTAAAGATTATCATCAGTGATGTTGATATGACAAGCGCGGTTATGCGTAAAAGGTTTTATATTTCGAGGCTTGGTCAAAGCAGACGCGTAACGGAAGCGATGCACGATGGCAGTATATTATTATTATACATTTTGAGAACCCACTCATTTTTGCTCTATGTGTCAACTTGCGTGTCAAAAATACGATTTTAGTATTTAATCTAAGGGTAAACCGTACTTTTGACCTGACAATTGACACATGGAGCAAAAATGACGATTGAGTTCTTAAAATGTATGCATTATAATTATGTGTAAAGCTGGACTTCCGAGAGTCGTGGCTAAAACGACAAACGCACACGAATGTAATGAATAGAATAGAATAGAATAATGTTTATTCGAGGTATATAGATGGTACATAGTGTAGGCAATATCGTCCTGTACAGCAGTGCAACACCTCGAACAGGTAGGCCACTCAGCTTGTGTTGAGACGTCGGGCCCCTCAGACACAAACCTCTAGAGCAAATATCTGAGGTACCAGACGCCCCAACGCTGATTTTCAGTGACCGCCTTTTAATTATTACCTATATCATTATCATATTATCAGTGGCATAGAATATATAAAGTTGGCGAGTAAATGGAAAAATATAATGAAATAAAGTGTTTAAAGTTTTTAAATTTAAGGTGATTTAGGACATAAAAGAAGAAATAAGAAATAATACAATGCAGCTGTCGCGACAATAAACACTAAGTATAAAAAAATATAACCTCTTCGGCTATACTTGTCTGACGCGGGGAACTCGGTAACGGTGCCATACATTTTCCCCACGGATTTCTACTTATGTAGCTCTTAATTACTACAAGGAAAAGAGGCATATACGGCTCTATTGTTACTTTCACTTTATCAGTATGGAGTATCGGTATTGTATGGATATGTCAAATCACGACAACTTACTACTAATAACTTGCACACGTGATGGTCTATATTGAATAAAAAAACTAACGTAAACTTGAAATGTAACTCTTATGTAATTTTTCAAGTTAAGTTCTAGTGAATAGAGCCTCTGTATAAAGATATCAACACTACGGACTAGTAATAAGTTTGATATGACTTTGTGAAGTGGTAATAATAAAAAGAATACCCGGCTGAGTTTGTTGTGGGCACTTCTCAGACCTGGGTGCGTTAGGAACCCTTGTATCTTCAGTTTTAAGTTTACGTAATTAATTATCACCATTACGTTAATATCTTACAAATTCCACAATTTGACAATTAAAAAGTGTATAATCATACCCAATTTGAATTAATTACCAATTTAATTTGATTTGATGCACATAAAAACCGCGCTTCGCAGTGTGCCGTATTCAAAGATTAGTGGGCTTGCAGCTTGCTGCATACAGCTCTCACTATACATAATCATATTATATTCAGTGTGACTATCGGCTGCGCGGCGCTACTAATGTTGTGCATCGCTGCCGACGCGCGTTGTATTTGACCAAGCCTTTACTGCCGTGGATACAATATGTTTAGGTATATTTATAATAGGTCTAGATACATGGTTTTTATAGATAAAACTCACTTTTAACGATCTATTAAAAATAGCTTGAACAGGTAAATAGGTACAACTAATATTTTTATTATAGAAACGTTACCAACGGAAAAAATAAAAGAATTTTTTATCGCAACATAAATCATGAAAAGTCATGCTAATAAAGTAAGAATTTCAAAATTAGTTACGCGATAAAAAATAGTGCATCGATGTGATAATCAGGAATACTTACTTAATAAAAAAAAATAACTTTCTTTAAGGTGAAGGGAAACATTGTGAGAAAACCTGCCTGAGCGTTTTCCATGATATTATCTAGGGTGTGTAAAGTTTGCTAATCGCACTTAACCACCGTGGTTGACTATGACCTAAACCTCTCTCATTCTGGGTCTGGCAATGGGTTTACATGATGGTGATAGGGTGAATTAATCCAAGTTAATAGCATCATCCATGGCTGCAATTACACTCAAACGAACAAATTGCTCTTACAAACTAAGTAATGGACGCAAAACTCTACGAGAGCAATAAAATAAAATGACACGATGCGGTTCAATCCGATTCCATCTTAGTGGATGCTGGGAGCTCGAATAGAACGCACGCGTGAAGCGAGCCTTACAGTACCGGCACGAACATTACGTGAAAAGTTTTACGGAAAATTCATATCAACAAAACGTTTTCCGTACGTTTTACCGCAATTTTCCGAACGCGATCGCTTTTTTTTATCGAAACTCTTTGTGGATGTGTTTTTTTTTGTGACTTTTCCTTCTTTTTATTTTCGTACAGTATTGAGGTAAAATCGTATGTGACGACGTAAGTTTCTAGTTATATTTTTTTATGTAATAATAAAATATTTTTCACACATATAAATATAACTAGCTTATGCTCGCGACTTCGTCCGCGTGGACTACATAAATTTCAACCCCCTATTTTACTCCCTTAGGGGTTGAATTTTAAAAAATCCTTTTTTAGCGGATGCCTACGTCATAATAGCTATCTGCATGCCAAATTTCAGGCCAATCCGTCCAGTAGTTTCAGCTGTGCGTTGATAGATCAGTCAGTCAGTCCGTCTGTCACCTTTTCTTTTTTATATATTTAGAAGATATTGGAACATTTATAAAATAAACTTTGCCTTTGTTATTAGATCCATATCCATCAGTAGGTATACATATTCCATAAGAATATTGTAAATGCAAAAGTGTGTCCGTCTGTCTATAACCACCTTTTCACGGCCCATCATTGATTTTGACGAAAGGTTCAAATAGCTACGTAAGAGTAGCTACTTAGCTTGCATTCTGGAGACGCATGTAGGCTTCTTTTTATCCGGAAAAATGAAAAACTTCTCATGGTATTTGAGATGGCTTAACATGGCTTCGGAGGCGTCCCTTAGTTTGTTTAACGCTTAAACCTTGTGTTTTATTTATTTATTTATTTGAAATAGTTGGAATACCTAGCTGTAAATTATTAACTATTCATATTCTATGTTTGGGAAGGCACTGGCCCCTAAGACACGGGATTTTCTAGTTTAGGGGTCAGGATTCCAGAGAGATGAACTGTACTGAGTTATTTAAATAAATAAATTATTGTTATTAATTATTATTATTTTTAAAATCCTAAATCGACGCGGATGAATTCGCGGCATATTTTTAATGAATAATTTATTCAAGAAATAAACTAAATTACAAGTTACAATTTAAAAACAAAAGTAAAATACGCAGTATCATCCTATTAAATGAGAGTTGTAAAGGCTGGTTTCTATCACCACTTGTATCTACTGATTTTATAACGTTGCTCAGTTGAGAAACAGGGCGGATGGGAGAATCAAAATATTATACTTAGCTATAAAAGGAAAAGCTGACAGACCGACTGATCTATCAACGCAAAGCTCAAACTACGTGGCGGATCAGGCTGAAATTTGGCATGCAGATAGCTATTATGACGTAGACATCCGCTGAGAAAGGATTTTTGAAATTTCAACGCCTAAGGGGATAAAATAGGGGTTTCAAATCTGTGTAGTCCACGCGGACGTGGGCATAAGCTAGTAAAATATAAACTGGGTAAATTCTAACTTGAATTATACAAATTCAAGATTAATCCGTAATAATATTACAAACGTAAAAATGTGTCTGTCTGTCTAAGTATTACCTTTTCACGGCTCATCTGCTTAACCAATTTTACCCAAATTCGCTACAGAAATAGTTTGCATCTAGGATACAGATATAGGCCGGAGTTCCCACGGGATTCTTAAAACCTACATCAACGAGAAGAAATTCGTGGAAATCTTATACTACGTCTCACGAAACAAGTTAGAAAATATAACATCATATTTTCTAACTTGATTTTTTATATTATAGAATAGAATATAATTTATTTTATTCAAGTAGACTTCAAGTAGACAAGTGCTTTTCAATCGTTAACTAGTTTAATTTACCACTGGTTCGGAATGCCGTTCCGACCGAGAAGAACCAGCAAGAAACTCGGCTGTTGCTCTTTTCAAGTCATCAATTTACAGTATTATTATACGATACTGTACAAGCAATTGCAGCCCCGTGCATTGCTGGAGTGAGTCAAGTCGAAGGTTTCTTATCATTTACATAGTCTTCCTCTGTATAATATGCTTTTTTTAAGAGCATACCTTTAATTGATTTTTTAAACTTGTGTAAAGGCAAGTCTAAAATTGTTTGTGGGATTTTATTATAAAATATCATAATATTATAGAAAGTTAGGATTAGAATTTGGACCTACTGAAGTCCTTGTATTGTGTATTTGGTAGGCATAATACTCATATGCTACCTAAGTATAATTTTCTGACGTGCAACTCCACAAAAACAAAATCATGCAAATTGCGTAAACTAAAATTTCGCATGCGTGCTTATGATATTATCCGTGTACTTATTTTCCCTTTTTGCTTTGGTATGCAAATTTTTCGTTTTTATATGCCTAAACAATTTTTTGTTAACTCTGTAGGTACGTCGTTGTAAAGAGTAGGTATCCACTAAGAAAGGATTTTTCGAAATTCCACCCCCCAAGTAGGTTAAATGGGGGTTTGAAATGTATGTAGTAAACGCGGACGAAGTCGCGAGCATAAGCTAGTCATAGCATAAAATTAATAAGATATACTTTTGAAATAGATTAATTATGCAATAGGTACTCTCTTAATTAGTTACAATTTATTAAAACAAAAAATGTGTCTACTCTTTCACCAAAATGGTCATTAACTGATAAAACAAAATCGACTAGGTCTCGCACGAGACGATGTCGAAGATCACATTTAACTAGGTATCTAGACTGGTATAAAACTCAAATTTGTATACAGGGTGTAACCAGAACGCTGGCAAAAACGAAGACGGGTAGTACTGATGATTACTGATATTATGATACCACAAAAAAAAACGCGATAAAAATATAATTTTGTAAAAGATATATTGCAAATACAATGGGGCCGATTCTCTTGTACACAATCTCTAAACTAAACTAAATTAAGAGGTCTAAATCTAGTGCTATCCTTTACCGCAAGCAACATTATGAAAGGGATTGCAATAGATTTAGACGTGTCATGTTACTTTAGTTTAGAGATAGTGTACAATGGAATTAGCCACTATCTGACTGACGGTAGAGGTCAACGAACGTTGCGTAAGTAGGCCAATGGAAGTCAATACCGCGTCGTAGGCGGAGCATTGACCCGAGTTTTGCACGCTATACATTGCGGGTTTGAAAAATACTAAATCACTAAAACTACAAAATGAAGCAAATGGTTATAGGTATTGGATTGTGTTTAGGTAGTATAACAATAACGCAAAGTTTTTGCTAGCGTTCTGGTTACACCTGTATTATTTATGCTAAATAAGGAAATCTGTACAATGTACATATCACACGAAACTCGAAAGATATCCATGAAATTTGGCAGGTAGGTAAGTAGGTCTTATAGAAGAAATTAGGGGAATAATCTGAAAACCGTGAATTTGTGATTACTTCACACAAAAAAAATTAAATTGTGGTCATGAACTAATAATTAGTATTTTCAATTTTCGAAGTAAGATAACTATATCAGTGGGGTATCATATGAAAAGGCGTCACCTATGCATTCTAAAACAGATTTTTATTTATTTTTATGCATCATAGTTTTTGAATTATGATTTGAAAAAATGACGAAAAAATACGACTGTAGTACGGAACTCTCGTTGCGCGAGCCTGACTTGCACTTGGCCGGTTTTTTTTTTTCCACCCGTCTAACCACAGTTCACAGTTGAGTCATGAGTGTGGACTGTGGTTTGATTCGCTCTAGTTCATCCGAAGAGCAGTTACCATTGACTGTCAAGCGACACTTTTCACCGCTTTTAATTGCTTTTTATACTCGTACTTGACTCGTATGATTAATATAAGCCTTTTTAAGCCCGATTATAGTTTTGTATGCACTTCGCGAATAAAATATACAAATGCAAGTGAATTACCTACCCAGTTTATTTCACCTAGTCACCCATTGACCTTTTTAGGATTTTTTTAATCGGATATAGTTAAAGACATGGAGAGTGACATTACTTTTTATCCCCGGAAAATAAATGAGTTCCAACGTGATTTTTGAAAATCCAAATCAACGCGGAAGAAGTCGCTGACATCAACTAGGCAGCTTATAAATTGGTAGGTATGGAGTATATCATCATCATCATCAGCCTGTGGACTTCCACTGTTGGACATAGGCCTTCCCTAAAGAGCACCACCACACCCGGTCCTCAGCCTTCCTCATCCAGCCACTTCCCGCCAGCCTCTTTATATCGTCGGTCAATCGTGCTGGAGGGCCTCCCACACTACGCTTGCTTAAACGCTGTCTCCACTCAAGGACTTTGGAGTATATAGGTACATAATTTAAAAATTATTTATTAAAAACTTTTCAGTGTTTTTTATGTGAATTAAAGTTGGTCCACTTTTTTTTTGTTTTTGCCGCTCGCCGCTCCGCGCTTGGAGATTCGGCTCACAGCGGAAAATTTGTGGATAGGCTCTCAAAAAGCATCATTTATCACCAGTTTAAAATGATTATATTCAAAGCTTGGAAAAGTAAACAAATAAAGTAACTAACACGCAAAATTAACATTCGGAATAGCCGATTTATTCAAATTAGCATTTTGTCACCTTACGAGTTCGTTTGAGACATTTTAAATTGATTTCGGCTTCTGATAACAAGCACGAAACGCGGTCAAATTCAAAACTATGTAAAATTTTTGACGACCTCCCTGGCGCAGTGGTAAGCGCTGTGGTCTTATATATTTAGATTATAGTCGTAAAGGCTTTCAGGCTTTTATGGCAGACAACAAAGTGATCCTATAAGGGTTACATTTTTCCTTTTGAAGTACGAAACCCTAAAAATCTTTCAAATCCGTCATAGGTCTACAACTTGATTTAGTCGTCTAAAAGTAAACATTCGGAAAAAGTTACGTTAATGCAATTTATCATTTTCGGGGCAGGCAAAGATCGTAGACCATAGGTACATACCTACCTACAGCCTGGTATTATAGTCACGCAAATTGCTAATACGCAGGGCCGTTATTTTAGTGACGTCAGCACTAGATTGAAGTTTCGAGCTGATGGTATATTTTTTTTTCGGCTGACGTCAAAATGACATCATTTCGATGTTAATGATACATGGTTCCAGCGCAATAGCAATTTGCGGGACTTATAAGTCGAAAAAGTTTAAACATTTTGCAAGACCTTTCGTCAAATTAAGCGAATCTAAAAATGGTTCTGTAACAAGCTCAGATTGCGTGAAGTAAAAAAAGGGCGCTGTAATGAGTTCTTTTCCGTCGTCAGATCATATTTTTAAACTCGTTATATTAATTAAGGCTCACTACACAGTACACACCTGTCGTCGCGAACTTAATTTTGTCAATTAACCTTTTTTTTTAATTTCCTCGTTCCGTTACAACATGGACCAGATTTACCGAGTTTCATAACAGAGTTTGATTGGATTTAATGGATGATTAAAAGTAACGATAGGTATTTTTACGGTTGAAATCAAGTTTCAATCAATAACTATTAATGCCTACTCGGGAATGATTTCATAGTTTAAAATAATTTATCTAAGCTTTTATTATAAAATCCGTCAAGTGCGACTCGGACTCGCACATGAAAGGTTACGTACCATCGTATAAGAAATAACACTTTAATTTTTATAAATTTTCATGGCAGCCATTTTGATTTTTTTATTATTTATTGTAGGTATAGCGGCTATAAAAATAAAATCTGTAAATAATTCAACTCACAATCTATTACGTTTCACAAGATACAGCCCACTGACAGACAGACGGACAGATGCATGGACAGCGGAAGTTTAGAAATAGATAAAAAATAAATAAAAGGACAATCTCGAGGAGGAGGAATGTCGAAAAATACGACTGTAGTACGGAACCCTCGTTGCGCGAGCCTGACTCGCACTTGACCGGTTTTTTGCTAATCGGGTGATTTTGGATGTTGCTAATAATAACCGTATTTTATTATTTATGTCATTGAGATACCTACGGAGATAATAAACAGAAGCAGCCATTTTCATCTAATTGGCAATAAAACTTTACAATTCGGAAATCATTTGCACAGCAAAACCTTTAAAGTATTAAGTGGGCTATCAAGCTGTAAATCATAATAAATTAATTTTCATAAATCTATTAGGTTTCAATAAGCCAATAAAAAATAATTGGTTTGGTAAACTTTTTTGGGATGTTGACGTATTGCGTAAACATGATTAATAAATTGATTTACAAGCGCCAAGTGGTTTATGAAAAGGTGGCGTGTTTACTGCAAAATAAAAAACCGGCCAAGTGCGAGTCAGGCTCGCGCGACGAGGGCTCCGTAATTCAGTCGTATTTATTCGACATTTTGCACGATAATTAAAAAACTATGATGTGTAAAAATAAATTAAAATCATTTTTAGAATGCGCAGGTGAAGGAAGCCCTTTCATATTATGGTACCCCACTTGATATAGTTATCTTACTTCGAAAATTGAAAATACTAATTATTAGTTTATGACCACAATTTTTTTTTATCTATATATCTATCCCTACTATCCCGCTGACAGACGAATAGACTTTGGAATGGGGCTCTAACCGAATAGGGTAGAGTATGGAACCCTAAAAATGTATGTATGATTTGTAATTTTACTAGAGTAGCATTTAATTTCTAGCTTTCGAGTAAAACGCTGTCTAGCGCTTAGTAAGTTACTTTCACTCTAGTAAGTCTAACAGCCGCACTCAGAGTCGGTAATCGTTACTTAAGATTGAGTTAAAACGAGACATAGCTCTGTCTCGTTTTAACTAAACTTAAGTAACGATTAAGCGACTCTGAGTGCGGCAGTAAGATATTTCATAGAAATAATGAGTAGACTATACCTACTAGATACTCACGTGGTTAGTCGACGTTAGCCCGACTAGTTTCTATGGGTATAGTACCTATCATCATGATCAACTCATGGTCGGCACGAGTCTCTTCTCAAAATGAGATGGGTTTGGTCATAGTCTATCACGCTAGCCAAGTGCGGATTGGCAGACTTCACACACCTTTGAGAACAGTATAGAGAACTCTCAGGCATGCAGGTTTCCTCACGATGTTTTCCTTCACGGTTTGAGAAAGTGATACTTAATTACTTAAAATGCACATAACTCCAAGTTAGAGGTGCGTGCCCGGGATCGAACAACCGATCTCCGACTATGAGGCAGATGTCTTAACCACTATATATACCTAGGTAAAATTATTATGAATGTCATAAAGATCAGTTGACCAACAATTATTTTAATTAAGACCAACCAGTAATTGAGCAGAGAACCAGTAAAGATCTAGTTATGTGATAATAAAAGTAGAATTATTCTAGAGTACAATAAAAAGAACCGATGAATCACCAGATTATTAGTTATATGATTACCTAACCGAATGAAATTTACAATTATTGCTTACGGCACCTCGTTAGACGCTCCGATTGTAAACTGATACATGCCAACCGATTTATTGAATTAAGACAATAAAAAACAACTGGTTTTAAATCAACAGTATAATTTGCTTTGGCTATCGAGGCTGGCCCAAGCCGGCAACGGTCTGCCAAATTTGATCTACACTACCTATTGTCTGAGAAAATCATCGACACTCAGCTCAAACTCTTGGACCTGGAATGCTAATAATTTGCACAGAGGCCGAAGCCGAATAAGGCCGAATATTATGAAATTCCCACGGGATAGCGAATAAAAACAACTTACATGTTCGCCTAGCAAAGTCGAAAGCAGTCGTAAGAAATACATCTAAATATATAGGTAAAAGGAAAAGGTGACTGACTGACTGACTGATCTATCAACGCACAGCTCAACTACTGGACGGATTGGGCTGAAATTTGGCATACAGATTACAGATAGCTATTTATGACGTAGACATCCGCTAAGAAAGGATTTTTGAAAATTCAACCCCTAAGGGGGTGAAATAGGGGTTTGAATTTTGTGTAGTCCACGCGGACGAAGTCGCGAGCATAAGCTAGTCAAATATAAAGGCGTAGAAAAAATATAAAGATAGGTAACAATACGGTATCGAAAATCAATAAAAAATCATTAATTAGTTAGTTATACAATAAGCGGTACGATTTGTAGCTGTCCTGTTACATTTACAACACAACACACAATTACATCGCAGTGGGGTGCTGGCTCTATAAATTAATTGCACTCTGAGTAACACTGACGAAATGATGCCTCTACACGCTGTTTGTAAAAAGGTTATAATATATTATAATAACCTTAGGATTGCGTTAGGAGGAGTCATCTACCCATCGCCGCGCTGGCTTACTTCAGAGCACGGGTCTATTTCTATATATTACTATGATGTTCTGTTTTAGTGTATATTTTTATAAATAACGTCTTGTAAAGTGTATTATTGCAATTGGAACACCCATTTTCGGGCATAGGCCTCCTCCATCCTTTTCCATTCGTTCCTGTCCCTCGATAGCCTGGTTCAGTATTTATTAGTAGTTAGTCCAGGTTTTATTAGTACCTAGTTAAAGTTTAATACTAAACATAACTTTAACACTAGTAGCTTTAGTTTTTATTTTACATAATTATATATTACCATCAGATGATTATCTTACTTGATAATATGTTGGCTTAACTCTCTATTGTAAACACCTTGTCTCCCCATATTCATACAAATAAACTATTTCATTTCATTTCATTTCATTTACAAATCCAACAATTGACAATCAAAAAGTGTACAATAGAATACCTAAGCGCCTACTTTGAATAAAATAATAATTCAACTTTGAATTGAGTTGGTCCAGCGTGTAGAGCAATCATAATTGCTTTGCTTGCAGAAACAGTCGGGAAAAGTTAAGTAGAAAAAGATAGAGCAAGAGCTAATTAATTATGTATACCTACAACAAATAAGCTTACAAATTGCACAACAAAGCCCACTATTAAAATCGCCACGGGGTGCCTTAGATACATCTACTATAAATAATTAATTGATAATTGTGCACTAATAATTCTCGGCTTTCCATAAATCGGATAACCGTTATAAGTGTCCATAATAATATTCAATGCGAAAGTATGCGAAAGTTATTCGTTTAACCGATTATAAGGTTTGGTACAGAGATAGCTTACATCCCGGAGAATGAAAAATATCTCGGTAACCTCAGAAAATTCAAAATTCGTCGTGGGTAGGTATCCATTTCAAAATCGGTTTAATTAACGGGACAGACGCACTTTCATCATTATAATATTAGATGGATATTTAATAACGCAATATAATATTCAGTTGCAAGTAGTTCATAATAAAGTATCACTATAGATGGTAAAAATACATAAAAGATGACCGTCTTACACGAATCCAATAACATTGTATATAAATTACATATAAACTCGATGTAAACTATTGTAACATATGTATTTATAGCAATCATATGTCACAGTGATTTGAGATTGTCAACACCTCAACACGAAAGCGTAGCTATAAAAACAAAAAAAAACTGTTTTAATAACAAATAATTTATAACACTACTACCATATTGTTTTTTTTTCCAAAAAAGTTATAGCCAGTGTCACAGGGATGATGTAAGGATTCTAAGGACCCCCACCCCCATTCACCCAAATGAAATTCATTCATGTTCAGGTGGTCGGTGCATATCATATTTATTGACAGGCATCAAAGCTAACAATGACAGGCGAAAACAAAGGCGCGTTTTTGAACGCTTATTTATTCAAGACCGTTAGAAAATTAAAAATAAAGGTTCCATACTAAGACTAAGTACACCTAAAAGCTTTTTATACTCGTGATAATAATATCAAATCTTATAGGTACCTAATGATAATGATTAAATTCTTCATAGAACATAAAAGTTTGTGTAAAAAAAATTGACCTTTGAAAAAAACATTTTCAAAGGTCAATTTGTTTAACACAAACTCGGGGCATTTTTTGTACAACTAATCTATTACCAATCAATATCAAAATATAGTGATTACCGATTAGTTCCAATCTATCAGACACTTGCGATCTCCTTGCGATAGTATCAATATTGACGTTTGATCTAGCTCCATATATGGCTATGAGTCATGATTATGTGCATTGTTAAGTAAATAAGTTGAGGCCAAGACTTTGGTCGTGATATCAGAAAGGCTTTATTTGACTAGGATGCAAAATAGACTGTAACTTGATTTAGATTATAGCGCCACGCACAGCGGGAGGGCTCTTCAGTTATATTTAGTACCGAGTGTAGGTAAATGACCAAAGTCCAAAGACCAAAGGCTTCGAACAGTGCGTGTTGCCAGTGATGACATATGGATCCGAGACATGGTCGCTAACTATGGGCCTCATAAGGAAGCTCACTCACTCAGCGGGCGATGTAGAGAGCTATGCTTGGGGTTTCTCTACGTGATCAGAAATAAGAGCTCCGTAGGAGAACTAGAGTAACCGACATAGCTCAACGGGTTACGAAGCTGAAGTGGCAATGGGCAGGGCACATAGTTCGTAAAACCGATAGATGTTGGGGTCTCAAGGTGCTGGAATGGCGACCTCGCACCGAAAGACGCAACGTTGGAAGACCCCCCCACTAGGTGGACGGACGACATCAGACGAGTCGCAGGGAACCGCTGGATTCAGGCGGCGCAAGACCGTGGCGTGTGGAAGTCCCTACAAGAGACCTATGTCCAGCAGTGGACGTCTATTGGTTGATGATGATGATGAAGCAATAAGTCGTAAAGATATTTATTCGGAAGTCGAAGTCGATTTCGTATGTATGTAAGATCGAAATGGCAATCGAGGTAACGAGCGGGGGGACGCACCGCACACCCGCACGTCTCCCGCACCGGGTTAGCGCAGGGGCTGGGCGGTTGTGCGGGGCGTTCCCTCCCCAATTGCCATCTCGACCTGTCGCGTACTAAAGGTATATTGTCACCCCATAAATCTCCTCAGACTTCAGAGTGCAAGTTAACTGACGAACACCATATAAATTAAAAATAAACTTTATAACCGTCAGTCTGAGTGCAAAGATTATTACGTCTTTCATTTAGCACTTGATATCTAAAGTGGTCCCCGTTGCATAGGAAATGCTCTCATTTTATCTTATTATTTTGACATTAGGAAAACGTTCATCTATAAGTATTCCAGGTCTTGGAAATAATAAACGTGACAGCTACCGTTGCAAATTGATTTAGTTCTCAACTAGCTTTGATTGCTTACATTATTTTAGTAGTTACTTCTGTTTAATGGGTTAGATAATAAATAGCTTACCTATAGGTATCTATTACAAATGGGTAAACTGATCGGGAAATCGTGTTTATTATTAGCTTTTTTTATTCAGATACAAGTCAGCCCTTGACTGCAATCTCACCTGGTGGAAAGTGATGATGCAGTCTAAGATGGAAGTGGGCTAACCTGGAAGGGGTATGCACCTTTGGTTTCTACACGACATCGAACACGGTATCCCCGGGACGCAAGCTATCTCTGTAGGTACCAAATTTCGTGCAAATCGGTTGAACGTATTGGCCGTGAAAGGCAAGCAGACAAACAGACACACTTTCGCTTTTATAATATCAAGTAGGTATTGATGGACATATTTTGAATGTATGAGATAATTCATTTCCGAACAAACTGTGAAAGAAAAACCCAAAAAAGTGATCGTTTGTTTATACCTAACTTTCATAATTCAGAGTTCTCAGAAAATCTAAGACTTGACCTGCCAAGATATGATCAGCACCTGGATCTATTTATTTGTTACGAATGACCTAATCATAACCATGAATTTACTAGATTCGAAATCCTTATATATCTAATAGCTAGTAATTTACAAATCTATATAAAAAACCAATTGTATTTTGAATGTATGAGATAATTCATTTCCGAACAAACTGTGAAAGAAAAACCCAAAAAAGTGATCGTTTGTTTATACCTAATTTTCATAATTCAGAGTTCTCAGAAAATCTAAGACTTGAGCTGCCAAGATATGGTCAGCACCTGGATCTATTTATTTGTTACGAATGACCTAATCATAACCATGAACTTACTAGATTCGAAATCCTTATATATCTAATAGCTAGTAATTTACAAATCTATATAAAAAACCAATTGTCTGTCCGTCAGACATCGGATTAACTAAATTGGACACGTCGGATCGCTGTATTGTTTTTTGCTTTTGCATAGGTGGTCTCTCCGTGCAAACTTTTATCCGAATTCTATTACGAACTGTTATAATAGAACAGCGGATTATCCTTTTTTTTTTACCCCAATTTTAGAAAAAAGCCGGCCAAGTGCGTGTCAGACTTGCGTTCCGAGGGTTCCGCACTACAGTCGAATTTTTTCGACATTTTGGACGATAAATCAAAAACTATTATGCATAAAAATAATTAAAAATCTGTTTTTGACTGTACCTACTGGTAAAATTCTTTCATATGATACCTAACTTGGTATAGTTATCTTACATTGAAAATACTAATTATTTGTTCAGGAACACATTTTTTTTTGTTATGTAACCACAAATTCACAGTTTTCGGATTTATTCCTTAACTTGTGCTATAAGACCTACTTACCTACCAAATTTCATGATTCTAGGTCAACGGTAAGTATCATATACTATTGAGTCTAGTACACTGTACAACATTAGTCTCAAAACGCGAAACTGACAGACAGACAAATACATTTTGTAAATATAGAGATGATTATTCTTTACTTTTAGATTTGTTAGCATTAGATTAATCATATAGATAAGCTTACGGATATAATTGGATAGTGTTTTTCGGACGTCAATTTATTTCGATACTGATAATATTTGGTCTGCGGATTAACTTTTTATAAAAATACAATGCTTTTTAGGGCTCCGTCTCCGAAGTATTACCTGTCCATCCGTCCGTCTGTCTGTCAGCGGGCTGTATCTCGTGAACTAGATAGAGAGTTAAATTTTTTACACAATGTGTATAAAATTTCTATTGCCGCTTTAACAATCAATAATAAAAACTTCAAAATGGCCGCCATGAAAATTTAAAAACGTTATTTCTTGTAACTGTACGATGGTACGGAACCCTTCGTGTGCGAGTCCAACTCGCACTTGACCGGGTTGAAATGCAATTGCATTTTTATGAAACATGACACGAGGAATCCCCGGCATTTGGGCCAATAGTTATTATGTGCCATTAAAAGCCCAATTTACACTTCATTAGTAACTCGATACACGTTTTTCTCGCAATTCTTTACGAAACTGTAAAATATAAAAAATATTTCGTGTTATTTTTATAATATTTAATCTGAACCGCTAAGATTTGGCACACCCTTCCAGCATCAGTTTTCCCCTCCAATTACTTATAATATGGGTATCTTCAAGTCAAGAGTGAATAGGTATCTTCTAGGTAAGCACGCTCCATCTTATAATGCATCATCACTTTACCACCAGGCCGGATTGCAGCCAAGCGCTTGTCTACAAATTAAAAAAGTCACTGTTTCCTTTTATAAAGGAAATAAAATCATTCAAGTACATTTAAAATACATTTTCAACACAAAATAAACACGTGTTCACCTTCGCATCTACCCATATTAATTAACATGTAAAGATCCGACTCCCGATATCGTTGAAATATTACCCACTTTGCTAGTGACTTTTGGTTCAACGAGTGTTTAATACAAGCTATTTATCCGGTTAAAAGCCTACATCAATTATTTAGCGTAATGGTAAACCAAAAACAATATTCATTTTGATAAATCTCTAGGTAGGTACATACTTTTTTTTTTCTTTTTTTTTTCAGATACAAGTTAGCCCTTGACTGCAATCTCACCTGATGGTAAGTGATGATGCAGTCTAAGATGATAGCGGGCTAACCTGGAAGGGGAATGGCAGTTTTTATTAAGCCCATACCCCTTTGGTTTCTACACGGCATCGTACCGGAACGCTAAATCGCTTGTCGGCACGGCTTTGTCGGTAGGGTGGTAACTAGCCACGGCCGAAGCCTCCCACCAGACCAGACCAGAAATTTAGAAATTATAAAATTCCAAACCCCTGCCAGGAATCGAACCCGGGAGCTCCCACTAACAAGACCACAGCGCTCACCACTGCGCCAGGGAGGTCGTCAAAATTTCGTGTATAAAACAAAATCGCTTCCCGTTGTATAATACGCTTAGATCTTTTAAGGTACGCAACGGATTTTAATTGCGGTGTTCTTCAATAGATAGAGTGATTCAAGAGGAAGGTTTATAGGTATAGTTTTGTATGGTTTTAGTATGACAGCGACTTCGTTCGCGTGGATTTAGGTTTTTAAAGATCCCGTGGGAACTCTTTGATTTTCCTATCCTAATTCTAATTTCCTATCCCATGATAAAAAGTAGCCTATGTCCTTCCCCGGGACGTAAGCTAACTGTGTACCAAATTTCATCAAAATCGGTTAAACTTTTGGGCCGTGAAAGGCTAGCAGACAGACAGACAGATATTCGCATTTATAATATTACTAGATGAAACCCGCGACTTCGTCCGCGTGGATTTAGGTTTTTGAAAATCCTGTGGGAACTCTTCAATTTTCCGGAATAAAAAGTAGCCTATGGTCCTTCCCCGGGATACAAACTATCTCTGTACCAAATTTCGTTAAAATCGGTTCAACGGTTGAGCCGTGAAAAGCTAGCAGACAGACAGACACACTTTCGCATTTATAATATTAGTATGGATTAAGTGTTAAGTTAAGTAAAATTACTAAGTATGGATGGATAATAATGACGATAATTGTTCAAGATGTCCGAAGAAATTATTAAGTCGACTGAAATCACTACACGAGCCGGGGCGGGTCGCTAGTTAGGTAATTAAGTTATTAATTTTGTTTAATTGGTCAACCGTTTAACATTCAACCTTTTGTATTTATAATATTTGCAAGTAATTGACATTTATTTAAACTGGTTACAAATTGTTTGGTACTCATATAAATCAACTAGCTGATGCCCGCGACTTCGAACGCGTGGTTTTTTGTTTTTAAAAAACCGGCCAAGTGCGATCAGACTCGCGTACCGAGGGTTTCGTACTACAGTC
Source organism: Maniola hyperantus (assembly GCF_902806685.2). Lineage (NCBI taxonomy): Eukaryota > Metazoa > Arthropoda > Insecta > Lepidoptera > Nymphalidae > Maniola > Maniola hyperantus. The sequence goes on along the minus strand of NC_048542.1, from coordinate 14,551,274 downwards.
GTATTTTTTCGATATTTTACACGATAAATCAAATTTCTTTATTTGAGGTACGGAACCCTAAAAACCAACAAACAATTACACACTTTCGCATTTATATATTGGCTCCGCACTTTGGCCACACATTCAGCAACAATACAGTGAAAGCTATAATTACTGATAGTTATTATCGGCTATCTAGGTTTATAGCTTGAAAGTCGGTTTGCGTTAGCGAAAATAGATCCTGGAATACCTACATATTGTGTTTTATACAATACTAGCTAAATACTAGCTAATGCTCGCGACTTCGTCCGCGTGGACTACACAAATTTCAAACCCCTATTTCACCCCCTTAGGGGTTGAATTTTTAAAAAACCTTTCTTAGTGGATGCCTACGTCATAAAAGCTATCTGCATGCCAAATTTCAACCTGATTCGTCCAGTAGTTTGAGCTGTGCACTAAATATAAGTAGAAAAGCTTAGCACTGTTAATTTGCAATTGTCAAAAAGTCAAAAATCAAATGATTTATTCAAAATAGGTAATAAATTACTCTTTTTGATGGTCAGATGTTGGATTTGTAAGATATAGTGGTGATAATCATTACGCAAACTTAAAACTAAAACTACGAGGGTTCAATTGTGCATTGTAAGGTCAACATCTCCTGAGGATGGTCCGGTGTCGAGGCGAAACGTGCGTAGAGTGGTCGAACCTAAATCCACGAGGGGGCATCATGTAGTTACTAGTAGATCAAATTTTTGTATTTTTATTTTTGTTCATAAAATGTTAAAATTTTAATATTTTTTTTGTACCTATGTAAATTATTTACTTTTTAGATAAACCTACTTATCTATATATATAAAATTCAAAGTCCTGACTGACTGACTGACTGACATAGATAACAACGCACAGCCTAAACCGCTGGTCCTAAAGACATGAAATTTGGAGGGTCTATTATTTGTGAAGAGTAGGTATCCACTAAGAAAGGATTTTTCGAAATTCCACCCCTAAGTAGGTTAAATGGGGGATGGAAGTTTGTATGAAAGTCAGTAATTTTTCAAGTTTTTTGCATGAAAATTGGTATTTGGGTTTTCGGTCACAAATGAAGAAATACGTGTTTCAGGATTTTTGGAAAATTTGCCCATAAGGGTGGTAAAATAGGGGATGTAAGTTTGTATGGGACAGTTTTAATTATTGATATTATAATTGAGTACTTGAAATTTGGAAAGTAGGTTTTTTCTTGAGGTTAGGTGTCAGCTAAGAAACGATTATGAGAAAATGCCCCCCTAAAGGGATGAAATGGGGGTTGGAAGGTTATATGTGTTATTCGGTGCTGGTGCAGGGTGCGGGTCCTGATGTTATAATGTTTGTTTCTGAACAAAAAAATGCCATTTGTTTCCTGTAGGCCACGCGAGCGAAGCCGCGAGCAGAAGCTAGTACTTTACAATTTCAAGAAATAAATAAAATTATTCTGCATTCCGGAATTATAAGCGATCATAAAAAGAGATCGTAAAGAAAGAAATATAGCACTTATATTATTTATAGCACGTTTTCATTTTGCGACACTCTCAATTAAGGGGTAGTCGGAAATGTGAAGCAAGTTTGTAATTACAGCATAACTTGGGGGTTCCATGTTGACGCTTCAAAGTTCGGGATACGAACATTTTTATATTTCTTTATTTATTTTTTATTATTTACTAGCTCAGCACCTCGATTGCGGGAAACCTGCATCAATCATTATTACAATCTCAATTGTTATGATTAGCTGAATTTGTGCAATTTTTGTTGCAAAGGGGGCGTCCATAAATTACGTGAGATGTTTAAGGGGGGAGGGGGTTGAGTCAAATCTCATCTAATCTTACGTTGGAGAGAGTGGGGGTGTCGGCAAATATCACGCAATTTTTTTTCTGATTGAAACAAAAAAAAATAATACTATTTTGGTCCATTTTATCTAGATTGTACATGCTTAAGATTTAATCTTAAGCGTAATCGTAATACGATTAAGATCATTCACTAATTCGTTCGAAAGAAAATAATTTTTACTCTTTACAATAACAATCCAACGCGTTTACGTAAGAAACCCACATTTTGAAAAATCTCACGTGAGATTGGGGGATGGGGGAGGGGATTGAATAAAATCTTACGATATCTCACCAGGGGGGAGGGAGGGACAGAACATTCAAAAAATTCAAAAAAACACCTCGCGTAATTTATGGATGCCCCCAAAAATGCATTGTAGCCAATAGTGAGCGAGCGTCAACCAATCCGAGGTGATTGCGCTGATGCCCGCGACTTCGTACGCGTGGATTGAGGTTTTTAAAAATCCCTTGGGAACTCTTTGATCACCTGGAATAAACAGTAGCCTATGTCACTTTCCAGGTCTTTATCTATACCCATGCAAAAAATCAAATCAATCCGTCGCACCATTGCGACGTGATTGAAGTACAAACCAACAAACCAACCAACAAACATACTTTCGCATTTATAATAAGGGTACTGATGGGTACTGACTAGCTGATAAATAAATAAATAAATCTTTATTTAACAAAAACAAGTTATTTTGGCGTCGCCAGTTACCGATGCCCTGGATAACAAGTAGCCTATGTCACTTTTAAGGCAACAACCTCAACCTGCCTTCATTAAAATGCTTCTTTATGGAATATCTGTTACTCTAGTTTTATTTTGTAGACCCATAACTTTAATTAGTTTCTAAGCATAATAATGGATGGCGGAAAAAAGTTTGGTAGTTATCAAAATTGATAGTCAAAGACATGTCCTGCATAAATAGAACGGATGGCACCTCTACCCACAGCTTCATTAGTGTTTAATTATCCGTCGAGCACTTGCTTCAACGGGAATCGAACCCGTATTCCGTGGTCATACAATCCATGACACTTATTGATCGGAATCGCCTGAGCGTTACAGAAAAACTCGGCTTCTTGGTACACCCATATCAGTCGAACTTAAGTGGGACTTGTCATACAAGTTTCAACTCTACTGTGTGAACAATTGAGTGTAAAATGTGTTTGTGTTTTGAAATCTGATTGTTGAATTGATTTAAGAAAATCTTTATACTTGTAAGCGATACGTTGTTATTGTCCAAGTATAGAAGTCTTGGCTCGTAAAAGAAATGTAAGGTTTTCAGTCATGTAGATAACATCTGTTTTATGCCCCTTCATAGAAAATAGAGCTGTGATAGCCTAGTGGTTAGGACGTCCGCCTTCAAATCGGAGGTCAAGGGTTCGATCCCGTGCACGAATCTCTAACTTATCGGAGTTATGTGCGTTTTTTAATTAATTTAATATCACTTTTTTTTAATAACTCTAACGATAAGCAGCATGCGGGGATTAGCGCAGACGAGATAGCGACTTGTAATCATCTAGCAGCACGTAAGTTTTGTTAAAACTCAAATTTACCTTCCCGGGAATCAAACCCCCGAGATTTCATATAATAGTGCACCATGAACAATCACGGTTCTCATGCTAGGACGTCATCTATTTTCTATCATTATCATGATCAACCCATCACCGGCTCACAACAGGCGGGTCTCCTCCAGATTGAGAAGGGTTTTGGCCGTAGTCTACCACGTTGGCCATGTGCGGATTGGTAGACTTCACACGCCTTTGAGAACATTATGGAGAGCTCTCTGGCATGCAGGTTTCCTCACCATGTTTTCCTTCACCATTAAAGTGTGTTGTTCGATATGCCGTCGCCGCCGCCGATTGCCTCTGCAATACTACTTCAAACAGTGTTTACATGTCAGCCAAACACTCGCCGAAAGCATTAGGCCTTCGTGTTATCATCATCATCATCAAACACTAGACGTCCACTGCTGTTCATAGGTTTCTTACTTCCACACGCCAAGGTCTTGCGCCTCCTGAATCCAGCGGCTCCCTGCGACTCGTCTAATGTCGTCCGTCCACCTAAGTAGTGGGGAGTCTTCCAACGCTGCGTCTTCCGGTGCGAGGTCGCCATTCCAGCGCCTTGGGACCCCAACGTCTATCGGTCATTCGAACTATGTGCCCCGCCCGTTGCCACTTCAGCTTCGCCACTCGCTGAACTGTGTCGGTTACTCTAGTTCTCCTACGGATCTCCTCATTTCTGATTTGATCACATAAAGAAACTTCAAGCAAAGCTCTCTCCATCGCCCGCTGAGGAATTCTTATGAGGCCCATAGTTAGCGACCATGTCTCGGATCCACATGTCATCACTGGCAAGTGGCAAGTGACAACACGCACTGTTCGAAGACTTTCCTCTTCAAGCACTGACAAATTTTGAACAAGAAGACATCTCTCGGCCTTTGTGTAATAGAGCCTTAACTGTTCCTAGTTTCTATCCAATTAGGCCTATCATAGTCTTGGGATACCACCCATACGGAATGTAATCACTACGGCTAAACTGGAGATATCTAGGCAACCTATAAAACAAATTGGTAATTGTGAACTATTTGTTGAACGCCAGTGATTATACACTTAACTAATTGAATGCAATGAAACTCATGTCTGTTGATAGAAACGAAGTTACTTTAAAGTCTTAAATAAGCCAAATGTGTGTCGAAATACCCGTGAGAGTATTCTTGCTTCAAATAGAGATAGCAAGCATACGAGCAGGTGGGTCACCTGATGTTAAGTGATGACAGCCGCCCATGAACATTTGCAGCACCAGAGGAACTGCCGATGCGTTGCCGGCCTTTCAGGAATTTGTTGATCCGCCCCTTGAATAACCCCATGTTGTAATCTAGTGGTAACACCGCCGATGGGAGTTGGTTCCACAGTTTGCATGTGCGTGGAAAGATGGATCTGGCACAGCGGACGGTCGAAGTGCACCATAGACACCCAGGTGGTGAGGGTGAAATTGCTTACGGTGGCGCGTGGTGCGGTTGTAGAAAAAGGAGGGTGGAATGAGGTCAAAAAGCTCTTCAGAGCACTCCCTATTATAAAGGCGATAGAACACGCATAGAGAGCTAACGTCTCTGCGGTGCTCCAGGCTTTCCAACACGCTGATTAGTTTGGGATCGTCCACAAGTCGAATAGCCCGCCTTTGGATCCGATAAAATGGAGAATCTTGCACACTGTACGGTTTCCCCACGCTATTTCCGCATCTGATTACTTGAAGTCAATTACTGTCTTAAGAATCTTACACACTGTACGGTTTCCCCACGCTGTTTCCGGATCTGATTACTTGAAGTCAATTACTGTCTTAAGAATCTTGTACACTGTACGGTTTCCCCACGCTGTTTCCGCATCTGATTACTTGAAGTCAATTATTGTCTTAAGAATCTTACACACTGTACGGTTTCCCCACGCTGTTTCCGCATCTGATTACTTGAAGTCAATAACTGTCTAAAAAATCTTGCACACTGTACGGTTACACCACGCTGTTTCCGCATCTGATTACTTGAAGTCAATTATTGTCTTAAGAATCTTACACACTGTACGGTTTCCCCACGCTGTTTCCGCATCTGATTACTTGAAGTCAATTACTGTCTTAAGAATCTTGCACACTGTACGGTTTCCCCACGCTGTTTCCGCATCTGATTACTTGGGTATTTTTTCGACATTTGACACTATAAATCAAAAACTATTATGTATAACAATAATTAAAAATCTGTTTTGGAATGTACAGATAAAATCCTTTCATATGATAACCCATTTAATATCCTACTTACATTATCTTACTTTGAAAATAATTGAAAATAGGTACCTACTAATTATTTTTTCATGAACACATTTTAATTTTTTTTGTGATGTAACTGCAAAATTTACGTTTTTCGGATTTATTCCTTTACTTATGCTATAAGACCTATATACCTGCCAAATTTCATGATTCTAGGTCAACGGGAAGTAACCTATAGCTTTTCTTGACAGACGCGACAGACAGACAGACAACGAAGTAATCCTATAATTTTTCCCTTTTGAGGTACGGAACCCTAAAAAAGACACAATACACGGTTCATTAAAAATCGGGCCCTCTCCATTTGCCTCATAAATATAAAGCCGCTCATTTCATAGTTTCTCTATAAATGTAGACATGTTTGGAGGTATTAAAGTGTCAATCGATCTGTCAAGGCCCTGTGCCTATACATTTTCATTGCACGAGATGTCGGTATGCGCCTTAATAGTATAAGAGGTAGTGAACTAGATGTGCTCGTTATTTTTTTATTTTTTTTAAAGAATATTAGCCATATTAAATGACTAATATTCCCCTTTCCTCTCCAATTAAGCGTCAGGCTTGTGCTAGGAGTAGGTACGACAATAGTGCAACGGGCGGGATTTGAACCGTCGACCTTTCGGTTTTCAGTCCACTCCTATACCGGTTGAGTTATTGAGGCTCTAGTTAAAACAAAGTATAACGTCCTCTGCCTTACTTAGGTCCAATAGCATGACCACAGTGGTTAGGTACTGTTCGGTTCTTACAGCCCGTTCCCACTTGTCGTCTGGCGGGCCCGGATTTTAATTGGATGTTCCACCGGCAGACCATTTTATATTCAGTATATGCACACAATATACCTACACACTTGTCAAACCGATTTTGTGTCAAAATGTTCTGCCACTGGAACATCCGATTAAAATCCGGGCCCACAGCCGACAAGTGGGAACGGGCTGTTATTATTAAACTTTGACCGGCAATGAAAAAATTAGTTGCGAAAGTCAGGATTGGTTAGCTTACTAGATAGCACACAGTACACGGCAGAAAATAATATACATCGGCCTTAAGAATGACATTTCGGCTTTGTAGAGCGTTGTGGTCTGTCACTGATACCTATATTATGACGTTTTGTCGGTCCCAACGACAGAGACAATGCTCTACAAAACCGCAATCTCCTTCTAAGGGTCGATGTACAGTATTATCTGTTGTGTACTGTACTCTTGTACAAGCGATAGACGTTGGGGTCCCAAGGTGCTGGAATGGCGACCTCGCACCGGGAGACGCAGCGTTGGAAGACCCCCCACTAGGTGGACGGACGACATCAGACGAGTCGCAGGGAGCCGCTGGATCCAGGCGGCGCAAGACCGTGGCGTGTGGAAGTCCCTACAAGAGACCTATGTCCAGCAGTGGACGTCTATTGGTTGATGATAATGATGTTGACTGTACTCTTGTTAGGACGCAACGCAATAAAATTGTAATTCAGCTTCCGCATAGCACTGCAAAGTTTAACAAACGACTCTCTTTCTATCGATTTATGTTTTTAAAAATCTCGATAGATCAGTCAGTCAGTCAGTCACCTTTTCCTTTTACATATTTAGATTAAAATGCTCATAGTCCCGAAAAGTTAGAGGTGCATGTCTGGGGTCGAACTCCGGACCCCGCTGACTAGGAGGCCGAGATCTTAACCACTAGGCTACCACGCCTACGTTACGTTATAATATTATAGCTAAATTCCCTTTTCCTCATCGATTCGACTTCAATTCTTTTCAATTTATTAGTATCGTAATTGCGTAAGTCGTATCGTTTGTCAATACTTTAAATCTCAATAGTGTGAGAGATGGTCCTCGCTGAGTAAACGTTAATTCATCATCATCCGAAGGGCGTTTTAATTTGAGATTAAAAAGTTCAGTAAACATAAAATAGTTTCATGTTTCCTGACTATTTGTTTGTCTTTTTGCTAGCTTATCCGTGTAACTCATTTTGTAAGGAGATACCTTACATCTTAGTAATATATATTGGCTACTTTTTATCCCGGAAAACCAAAGAGTTCCCACGGGATTGTTAAAAACCTAAATCCACGGGGAAAAAGTCGCGGGCGTCAGCTAGTTTTGAATAGGTAAATGCTTTGAGTTTAAGTTTTCTTCATTAGTAAATTGCACCCGTGCGTATACGGGGCGGGTCGCTAGTAATATAAATATTACAATGTTCCTGGTAGATTGAGGCTGTGATGAATGGCGTCGGTTCGACGTATTGTATCATCGCTTTATTGCGCCGGTGCGGTAATTTATTATGTTACGGAACCACTCATTACCGCCTGTGACACCCACTTCGCCTATTTACGGCTTTAGGTGGTTTCTCTTCCCACTTAAATTACCTACCTACCCTAAAAACTGCTTGAAATGCCTTGATTTAGGGCGCATAACAAATTACGTATTTCACGTTAATTATAATTTCACAATATAATTTCACGTTTTTTCAGAAATCTTTCTTGCATACACTAACATATTATAGTATACAGCAAACCAATATAATATTACGATCCTATCATAAACCTAGTAGAATCTCGCGTGCGGAGATTTCCCATTTATTAAGTAGGTAGGTATATGGTGTTTCCCTAATCCATATCCATACTAATATTATAAATGCGAAAGTACTATGTCTGTTTGTCTGTCTGCTAGTTTTTCACGGCCACAGTTTAACCTTATGACGTCTTAATAGACAGATTTCGCTAACACTAAGTAATTTCCTATCAAATTATTTATTTTTATTGGTTCAGACTTTAGTAAGTAGTTTTGATTACGTGCACAAACTGATTCGGTCCGTCTGATTTCTGACGAATCTGTCTGAGTTAATGCGAATGTTCCGCATTTGCGGATGCGGATACGAATATCCGTAACACCCCAGTTGGGTACCATTGTACCTACACTTTTAATTGATCAGTCAGCGAACGAAGATATCAACTAGTAAACGCGCGAGCCACGCGCCACTCTGGCTCCGCCCACTTTCTATGCATCTGTAAAAGCTCCACACTAATTGATGCGGATGCGGATGTCTGAATTAATGCGAATGTTCCGCATTTGCAGATGCGGATACGAATATCCGTAACACCCCTGGTAAGTACCTAGGTATCAATTAATCAATCAGCCTATTTGCGTCCACTGCTGGACATAGGCCTTCCCTAGAGCGCGCCACCACACGATCCTCCGCCTTCCTCATCCACCCACTTCCCGCTACCTTCTTAAGGTCGTCAGTCCAGCGGGTTGGAGGCCGTCCCACACTACGCTTGCCGATACGCGGTCTCCACTCCAGAACATACTAGGTATAGAAATACTTAAATAAATATTTTTATTGGTTTAGACTTTAGTAGTTTAGATTGCGCGCACAGACAAGTTTATACCGACAAACTGATTCGGTCCGTCTGATTTCGCTAAAATTTACAACACTGATATCTAATCTCGTTAGCTTCACTGAATGTGATAGTCAACATTGAAGCTGTATCGAGTGTCGATTTATAGTAGCCTCGCTTCGTTAGTCGCGGGTTCGATTTCCCGTCGTGTAAGCGTGTCGGTGCGGATTTAGTTTGAGTTATGGTTGGATGTGGGCTGACGGTGATAGCGAAATTCTTTTATTGGGATTAGTTGGATCTGACTTTGGTGGCGCCGGGAAGCTCGCTCCGCTTTTTTTGTAACTAGCTGATGCCCACGACTTCGACCGCGTGGATTTAGGTTTTTAAAAATCCCGTGGGAACTCTTCGATTTTCCGGGATAAAAGTAGCCTATGTCACTCTCCAGCCTCCGGTCTTTAACTATATCCCCGCAAAATAATCACGTTGATCCGTGGTTGCACCCCTCGTGCCTAAGTCTCTACCCGCCTTCTCTACTCCTGGTCCTGTCCCACTGGCAAGTAATAACATACCGATTAATTATCATAAAAATCCTATTACAATGTAAAGGATTATTTGAATGATAAGAAAGCTTGGGAATGAGTTACTTAACAGCTTTGTGTTAGTTCTAAGTGATTTTGTAAAGTGGTGATAATAAAAAGAATACCCGGCTGAGTTTGTTGTGGGCTCTTCTCAGACTTCGGCGCGTTTGCAACCTTCGTAGCTTTAGTTTTAAGTACGTATTAATTATCACCACCCTCATCTTACAAATAAAAAATTATGACAATCAGGAAGCGTAAAATTTTACCAATTCTGAATAAATAATTTGAGTTTGAGTTTGAGATTTCAAAGCCCAATCAATGCAAATAGAAATGTTAGTAGGATTTGTAAGAAAACTGCATCGCGTCGGCTTACTCGTTTCTTTTTCTAACCGACTTAGTAGGCCACTTTTTACATTACCACGATTTAGGAATGCAATTGCTTACAGCATCAGGGTTGAGGAGTTGGGTCCTCGATTTCAACGATAGTCTTTACTTGGTAGGTACCTCCAATACTTTGAAGTAAGTAAGAAGTATAGTGACGAATTCTCAAGCACACCAGATATACTCAAGAAACCGGAACATTTTCATAATGTACGCTATCAGTAAAACATGTCGACTTGGTGATGGTAATCGCTGAAATACGCGCCGCTTTCACAGTTGCTTCTATCATAATTTGCCCAATAAATAGTTTAACTTAAGTTAGCTAAGTACGAAATATTGCTATTTAACAACTCTCTATTTTATGTCATACTAGCTGACCAGCCCCGGCTTCGCTCGGGTGGAATTTAGAAAATCGTCGTGAAGGCTGAATTTTAAAAATCCTGAAACACATATTTCTTCATTAGTGACCGAAAACCCAATTTTCATGGGTATAACTTGAAAAATGACGGACTTTCATACAAACTTTTATCCCCTATTTAGTCCCCTATTTAGAATTAGTAAATACCCGACGTTTTAGAACAATACCTACCAGAGTATTTACGAAGCTACTTTGGGCGAATTACTTCGAAAATTTAAAACACTAATTATTAGTTCATGACCACAATTTAATTTTTGTTGTGGGATGTAAGCACAAGTTCACAGTTTTCAGATTTTCCCCCTTATGTCTGCTATAAGACCTACCTACCTACCAAATGTCATGTTTCTAAGTCACCGGGTTACCCTGTAGGTTTCTTGACAGACAGACAGGCAGACAGACAACAAAGTGATCCTATAAGGGTTCCGTTTTTCCTTTTGAGGTACGGAAACCTAATAACCTAGGTAACTAGAATAAAACTCAAAAACTGTATTTTAGTTTATTATTTCTGTATAATCTTATTACGGCACGGGTTGCAATATTTAGTTATTTCATTAGCGATAGTTAGCGGCATTGCGTATGCGCAAATGTTAAATACGTAGATTAGATAGTACGAGACATGAATAGCCTATCTGCCTGTCCCTACCTTTATAAACGTAATGTGTTTGACTGCCTAGATGTCTAGCCGCTAATAATTACTTTTAGTTTCACTCGGCCTCAAAAAACCGGCACAGTGCGAGTCAGACTCGCGCACTGAGGGTTCCGTACTGCAATCGTATTTGATTTAAAAAAAACTGTTTTAGAATCTATCTATCTATATCTATATATATATATAAAAGGGAAAGGTGACTGACTGACTGACTGACTGACTGACTGACTGACTGACTGATCTATCAACGCACAGATCAAATTACTGGACGGATCGGGCTGAAATTTGGCATGCAGATAGCTATTATGACGTAGGCATCCGCTAAGAAAGGATTTTTGAAAATTCAACTCCTAAGGGGGTGAAAAAGGGTTTTGAAATTTTGTAGTCCACGCGAACGAAGTCGCGAGCATAAGCTAGTGTACAATAAAAGTTCTTTCATATGATACCACACTTGGTATAGTAATCTTACTTTGAAAGTTGAAAATAACCACAAATTCAAGGTTTTCAGATTTTTCCCGTTATAGACATAAGGGGAAAGATCTGAAAACCGTGAATTTGTGCTATGATTTTCCGGGATAAAAAGTAGCCTATATCCGTCCCCGGGATGTAAGCTTACTCTGTACCAAATTTCATCAAAATCGGTTAAACTGCTGGGCCGTGAAAAGCTAGCAGACCGACAGACAGACAGACACACTTTCGCATTTATAATATTAAGTATGGATATTATTTTACCTCAATGCTTTTTTGATAAGTAATACAAAATTACAGGAGTTCACGAAAATATTACATCGACGAAATATGTTAAGTGCACAGTGGTCGACAAGAAAAAAGTGCTGGACAAAAAAGTGACAGTGAAAATGTGTTTAAAAAGATAATATCGAAACAAATAATTAGGATGTGAAGCCATGTTGGAATGCGTGCGTCGCGCGAACCCAGTGTTGCGCGCGTCGACGAAAACTGGACAAAATCGCCTGATAACGACGAGACTCGTCTTTTTGTTGGTGCCGTTCATTATACTTCTGTCCGTGAGGTAAGTTACTTTTTTATGTTCACGTCGGGCCACAATCTTGTCGGTGTAGGCGACAAAAGAGGCCCTACGATCCTACATCATATTATATTACAATGCGAAAGTGTATTTATTTGTTGGCCTCTCCTTCCATAGCGCCACAATGGAGCAACAGATTGAAATGATTCTGAAAAATTATATAACTAGGTTGAAGTCCCCACAGTATTTTTAAAACGAAGCTTTGCCTTTTACCTTTTAATTTTTTTAATGAAATGTCAAAGCCGTGCAATGCATGTTTATCTAGTAGATACTAATAGTTTTAATATTTTTGCCAAACCTTGTAAAAACATGTCAAATCCGTCGAAAACATTCTGTCAGTGATAAAGTACTGTCATTGATTCTGTCATATTATTTTGTCTCCCTCTTGTGTAGTCAAGTAAATATTTTTACAAATACTTTACTAGTTTTATTATAACGACTGTCAAAAAATTGTATTTTGGTTTAAATAAAAAATGCCTACTAGGTACTTGTAGAATAAGTAGGTACATGTTCAGACCTTGATGTAAACGCCGGGTTTTGTTTTTCGCAACGCGAAAGTCATGGCTCTTTGATGATATGGTTAATGGAAGATATAAAATTACTAAACTTTTTTATATTGGCTGTAAAATCTGATGCTCACTACGTTTGAATTAATTCTGGTTAATAATGTATGTAGATCCCAATAAAAAAGTTTTAAGTAGGTACATTGCAATCACAGAGTATTTAACCTCAAGAGCACGCATATACAAGGTTTTGCATGAAAACAAAATCATAAATGTAGGCGGGGGACAGGGGAGAATGCTTTGTTCTGATTGGTGGACTCAAAAGTCACGTAATCATGAAAATGTGCGGAATGAGGGTACCGCCGGGTCGACTTTTATGCTAAGCAACTGCCTAAGCTTGGCTATAGGGGGTGTCAGGTTATTAGGCGTCTATATGTGGTGGTCTTTGGTTGCAATTTACATAATATTTAGAATCATTTTTATTAAAATTTACTTTGCTACTCATGGATAAAAAGCACCACCAATATTAATCCTAATATAATATTATTAATACTTGGTGGACGTTGTTTATCGAAGGATTGTAGATAATTTTCAAATTACCATCGTCGTTGTGCTACCAAATGAATGGTTATAAAATGGTAGAGCGTAACCAACCTAAATGCCAAATTATCGAGCTCATATATCATGGCATCTTATTAAAGGAACGACGGAAGATTGACGCAAAAAAACATAAAAAGGCTCATTCCTTACTTCAACAAAGGAAAATGAGACGATAGTAATACTGTACCCTATAATTACGTTCAATAAATCTGCGAATAAGGCGAAGCGGACAAAACCAATTTTCTATACGCGGAAGAAACAAAAAACAAATATGAGATCAAATCTTTGTGAACATCAAAGCTATTAAGTCTGAACATGAAGTGAATAGAAATGAACTTGTTAGCGTACAATTTTGTTGAGAGCTTAACTTAAACTTGTTCGTTCAGAAGCTTTGGCTTTGACTTGATGTCTTCAACTAGGCCAATTACGGTTCTCAAGACAAATGATATCACTTGTTAAAACTTAAAACATATTGCTTCCTATAGTTCTCTACAATTTTGATTGGACGAAGAACTTTCTTAAAGCAGATATTCTTGAGGAAATATAGTATAAGGAAGTAGGTAGGTACACAATTTTGCAGAATCCTTACTATTCAAAAGTAAACGAAATAAGTTACTATAGTAATTTTAGGTATCTGCTAAATTATCTATACTATATTACTAGTCAATTTAATACTTGGAATGCTTTTAAAGCATTAACATAATCACATGTGATAATGTTGTATGAATGTAAAATCGTCAACAATGAAACAAACGACTAACCCGTGGTATTTCCAAAGGTAACTTGATGCTATCAAAGCCATTATTACTGCCAATCCTGTTAACCTGCCATAACCACTTTACGTGAAATCACCTCCGATTCAAATATGCAGTGAAAAGAAAACTGTATGTTGCTTAATTTAAAGTCAAAATTAGCATATTTTTGGTTTAGGAAATGACAGTTGATAACTTAGATGTGGAACTTAAGGCTCCTCTCTACCTACAAGCACTAGCTTATTTGGAATTATTCTGATGACACATGCATTGATTCTTTAGGCTTATTTACGAATTATTCGAAACTAAATGAAAAACATTAATATTTGCGAAAATTTAAATGACAACTTACACACTATTATAAATTATTGGAAGTAGGTACATAATATTTTTGAAAAAAAATTGGAAAAGTTGTATATAGGCTAAAAGCAAGAATCATTGTTTACATAGGTGCTTATTATAGTGCACAATAAATGAATATGAATGCCTTTTATTAGTACAACTAGCTTATGCCCGTGACTTCGTCCGCGTGGGCGACAAATATTTCAAATCCCTATTTTATCCCCTTACTGGTTGAATTTTCACGAATCCTTTATTAGCAGATGTCTACGTCATAATAGTTATCTGCATGCCAAATTTCAGCCTAATTCATCCAGTAACTAGAGGTGTGCGTTGATAGATCAGTCAGTCAGACACCTTTTCCTCTATTATTTAGATTAGCTGACATCCGTGACTCCTATCACGTGGATTTAAATTTTTAAAGGATTTCATTGGAATTTTTCAAAATCCCTTTTTTTAATGATGTATATGTGATAGAGAGGAGATGCAAGAAATTCCAAGTCTCTAGATTCATCTGTACTGTTTTATATGTATAAAATAATGAAATACACAAAATATATTCACCCGATTTTCAAGTAGTAGGACCCCGGGACTGAAGCTAGTTAGTCTAAAACGTTGAGACGAACGTGAGCGCGAAGGTGGATGTAAATGGGATGTTCGGCGTGATTAGTGCTGTCAATCAAGCATCCGCACTGATTGCGCCTGAATGACGTTAGATATGTTAAGTCACGACACTCGTATTACTTATCTCTGATGCAAGCTGTAAGTGTAAACGTTTATACTACTTAGTTCCTATGAAGAAAGTTTGATATGGTATTTTTTTTAAATTTATTTATTACTAGCTTATGCTCGCGACTTCGTCCGCGTGGACTACAAAATTTCAAAACCCTATTTCACCCCCTTAGGAGTTGAATTTTCAAAAATCCTTTCTTAGCGGATGCCTACGTCATAATAGCTATCTGCATGCCAAATTTCAGCCCGATCCGTCCAGTAGTTTGAGCTGTGCGTTGATAGATCAGTCAGTCAGTCAGTCAGTCATTCAGTCAGTCAGTCAGTCAGTCACCTTTTCCTTTTATATATATAGATAATTTATAATGCATTAACACGTAAGATAACAATTTATATCTCGCCAAACTGTACATCAGTTTGTCGGCGAGTTTGCGCTCATAACGGATTAATTATTATTTATAAATTTACTTCACTGTATTTGTAAATCGCCAAAATATAATACTTATGTTAATTGTATTCTCCTATTAAGTATTTCAAAGTTATTCACTGTTTAATATAATTTAATTATAATTTAATAATATTAGTGCTAAAAAAATTTTACGAGACATTTCACCGCGATTAATAGCCTCAACTGGTGACAGAAGGGCTGGCTCATTTTTTGCGCAACGGATCAGCCTGGCTGTCCAGCGCGGAAATGCAGCCAGTATTCTTGGCACCATTCCACGCGGTCATGATTTATATAGTAATTAGATAAGGCTAGCTTTAAGTTTTATTGTATTAAAAAAAAAAAAAAAAAAATTTAATATATGTACCTAATTATGTAGGCAACGGGTATTTTAGAAGATAAAAAATAACTTTAATTTATTATGCAAAACAATAATATATCTAATACTTTTTAATAATTAATCACTATTACAGAATCGTAACATTATCGAGTTAAGTCGATCTTCGATTCTATTCGAATTGTCTTTATTTTGTTCCAATATATTATAAAAAGCCCTTGTAAGATATTTTTTATCATTCTAAATACATATTTATTTTTAATGTTATATGTATTTTAGCGGCCATTTTTTTAAATGTAGCTGTATTGTAGTCAATATCAAAACATTTTACCGTTAAACAATCATTATTTTGAAGCTTCAAAGAATCTATGCTTTATTAGAGCAAAAACTTCCTGGCCTCTATCCTTTTAAATACCTAATCGCCTAATCTTCTCGGAACTCATCAAAATATTGGACATAAATACCACGGAATAAAAATTCCTTGGACCATTGTGATTCATAGAAGTATTTAAATAGGCATAGCTACTGGGAATAATTTTTTCTAAGATTTTCGTAATTTGCCCTTTGCGAAAATATTCAGCTCTAGATTTACAAAGTCTTGGAATGAAAATAACCTCAATACTTATCGTGTGTAGACAATACAGATACGCAATATTTTGCTATAGGATATAGGAAGTTTTTATTTCTAAGTGAATGAATGAATGAATATTAGATTGACAAGGCATCGTTGGTCTATCTTATTTGGCTGCAGATCATGAAGTTCCAAGTTCAAGTTCCGGGTCGGACTAAAGAGTTACTCGGTTCTTCTGTCAAGAAATTCCTGTCAAGAAACGGACTTGCGAAATTGGTAGCACACGTAAAACCTGTCGGTCCTGCACCTGATATTTCTCCGGTACTGCGTGACGAATTGCTATCCCATCGGACTATGTAGTGTGTACACTTTATCTTCTGCGTAGACGGCTAGTCCCCGTTAAGATTGGCCACTGTGGCCAAAATTTGGTGTCCTACATAATTACTCTTTCCAAGGGAGAGCTAGGACTTTTTACGTGAAACTATGCCACTATATTGATGATTATTTGCTGTTCATTCATCAATTAGGAAGGTTCACCACTTTCATACTGTAGATACATTGGCTAAAAACAAAACAATTGACTATTATACAGAACATAAAATTATAAATTAAACGCTTGAAGACTTCTTAGCAGAATCTTGTTAGCGAATGACGTAAAAGGCGAAAAGTCATAAATCTGGAATTTATTGTGGTTCGCTGTCGACTACCCTACGTTTATTACACGTTTAATACACATTTACTTCTCTCTTAATCGAAAAGTTTATTACGTTTCGGACGTTCACAACTCTTCACTTTAATCTTCTTAATGGAATTAAGTACTTCGTAACTTATATGAGATTCTCTTTATTAATCGCAAATAACATATTATTAACTCATTTCTTTAGCCCTTACTAATAAAGAAATACACATTCCTTATGCGTAGTTTAGACACGTTTAATTTATCACAAAAGTGTACAGTGCCGGGTAACTTGAGCATTGACGCCATTGGCTGACGAATGGCGGGTGCACGCGATTGGTTGATCAGTCGGCGCGGATGCACGTGATTGGCTGATACGTCGACTTTAGCTTCCCGGATTTGCCAATGTTCTCCCACTATGCTGCTTCAGGTTCAAGTTGTCTGCCGAGCACTATCTATACTATCCATCATATTATGTTCATACAGGAATATTTAAAACTAGATGGCGCTAGCAGTGTCCTGAATCACGCTTGATTAAATAGTGTTAAACATTAGAGCTTTTACTGTTCTTGTTATTAGTTCATATAGTTTAAAACTGCGAGTTGCTTTACTCTGGCTTTATATATTTACTTTCATTGAAACGTTCAGAAGTGTAAAGTTGATACATAGTTTTCTTCCGGTTGAGATTTAAATATTTTAATAATCTCAATTATTCTCAACGACAAAATTATCGCTTTCTAAACAAATTAATGTTCTATTTAAACGCGTAGCAGGACTCCTTATACAAACGAATTAAATGTCAAATATTGGTTTTAAATCATTTGAAGAGCTGGCTTACAAAACGGTGCAATTACACTTATTTTTAATGCGGACGTTTTTGAACTTATTTCTAAGCAAAACGGTCTTAAACTGTTCTGAAATCGAATTCAAAGTTCATGATTTCGATCACTGAATATAGATTTGAATTATTTCCTAGTGTAACGATCTGAAACGTTTCTAAAAATGAGTCCAAAGTTTATGATTAATTCAAAACGGTACAATAACTAAAGTAAAGTTTCAACAGCTTTTAAGTTAATTTTGCTTCTTCAGTAAAATTATTTATTTCTTGTAATTGCACCGTTTTGCTCGTCCGCTCCTCAATTATAAGGAGGAACTAGTTAAATTATAGCAGATAATACATGCCACGAAGTAGATGAATACTAATTTAGTAGGTACATATTTATATAAAATAGGTGTTTATAAAGAGACTAAAAAATATCAACATGAAATATCACCTATATTCTATGTAATAATGGTATTATAATATTGTGCATATTTAAGCAATAATAATGAACAAAACAGAAATTAATCTTGTTCACAAAGGGTCGAATGTGAATAATTTTGTCATTATACGCATTGTACCGAGTTAATAATCGCTCGTGGCCAGTAAATACAAAATGTCACTTATCACACGTTTTATTATTTGTGCACCACATTTTGATTTGTTAAACGTGACAACAGAGTCGTAACTTTGAGTTATTGCGAATTAACAATTCGATAAGAACCCATAAAATCCATAGATATTATTGTAGGAATTAATAATATTCAGTGTTCCGAGATTTATATAACTTATATTATTTGTTATACCTACCTACTGGCGCAGCGCGCTTGCTGGGTGAGAAAATTGCACTAAATTCTATTTTATGGAGTACTACGGAGCCGCTGGATTCAGGCGGTGCAAGACCGTGGCGTGTTGAAGTCCCTACAGGAGACCTATGTCTAGCAGTGGACGTCTATCGGTTGATGGTGATGATGATGATGAATAAGAAAATAGAAGGAACCGTAAAACTTGTGGTTAGGTACTTTGTGCTGCGAAACTGCGATTATAAAAACACTCTCAAATTGTTTGTTGGTTTATTGGTTTGTCTTGCAATCACGTCGCAACGGTGCAACGGATTGACGTGATTTTTTGCATGGGTATAGATACATACCTGGAGAGTGACATAGGCTACTTTTTATCCCAGATAATCAAAGAGTTCCCACGGGATTTTAAAAAACCTAATTCCACGCGGACGAAGTCGCGGGGGCATAAGCTAGTAAAAGATATTTTTTACTAAAAAAAATGTAATTATCCGTGGTATGTAGGTATGTACCCGTTATCTACATTAAAATATTTTTTCTGTATTCAGACTGCAAGCATCAACGTGTGCATCAAATTTATTGTGTCAATGTCAGTGATTCAACAATTTGACCTCAATTTGAACTATACAAACTTCGAAGTCAAGTCATAGCTATCAATCAAAATTCAATCGATTAACCGCATTACAATTTACAATAAACTATTTGGTTTGTCAACATCTAGATTGTAGCACAGTTCACGACATATATGATGGAACATCTAACGAAACGTCGAGGCTTCGACGTCACTGGCAGGCGTTAAATGTTTAGTACATTTGACGTAGGTAGCCCTAAAGTAGCCCTATTTTTCTACGATTTCGCGTCACTATAGCTCATTTTTTTCTATTTTTTTTATGAAAATCACTACCCCTATTATTCACTACTCCTATTATAAATGTGAAAGTGTGTTTGTTTGTTGGTTTGTCCTTCAATCACGTTGCAACGGAGCAACGGATCGACCAGATTTTTTGCATGGGTATAGTTTAAGACCTGGAGAGTAACGGAGGCTACTTGTATCCCGGAAAATTAAAGAGTTCCCACGGGATTTTTAAAAACATATTTTCACGCAAACGAAGCCGCGGGCATCAGCAAGTAAAGCAATATTTTACCTGACACGCACATAAAGTCATATGTATGGTAATCATTAGTTATAGATCACTAATCCGAAGTCCTTCTCATATGAAATTAAGATTTCTTAATACATTTTTATTAAGCAATGTAATAGGCTTACAAGTTACCTACTTCGGAAGGTCCCTAATCTTAATTTTTTTCCTTCCTTTTATTATTTATAAGAACGTGTAATCTTGTTCAACGTCTTAATAGATAGCTCCGAGCTATAATCTTCGGGATGCAATGTGGTTTGGATATTAGAAAGTGTTGGAAAACAATTATTTATAACTAGATGATGCCCGCGACTTCGTTCGCATGAATTTAGGTTTTTGAAATTCCCGTGGGAACTCTTTGATTTTCCGGAAGAAAAGGAGCCTAGTAAACCGAGAGTTTTCTCACTGTAGTTCACTCTGACATTAGTTTTTTAACGCAGTGATAGTAGGTAATGACATCCCTTTCGCAACAAAACATCCCACATATACCTACTATTCACTCGTGGAAAAAAATACCTGAAAAAAATACCGTTGACAACAACTGACACAATACTAAAAATGTCGCTTATTACAAAAAGCAGTTGGAAACTCAATACGCGATAATAGTATATCATTACTGCAGGCTTAGTACGACTTTACACAACTCGACAACGTTGGCAGAACATCGAACGATGAAACACGTCATGGTCGCAAACGTTCGACTTTGCATTCAGCAGCCCATAAGGTAGTGTCAAGAGGAAAAACGGAACCCTTATAGGATCACTTCGTTGTCTGTCTGTCCGTCTGTCCGTCAAGAAACCTAGAAGGCACTTCTCGTTTACCTAGAATCATGAAATTTGGCAGGTAGGTAGATATTATAGCACACGTAAGGCGAAAAATCCGAAAACTGTGAATTTGTGGTTACATCACCAAAAAATAAATTAAAATATTGTGTTCATGAACAAATAATTAGTATTTTCTAACTTACTTACTGGACTTACCAACTTAAAGATTTAAGTTAGTAAGTACCTGTGGATTCATTTTACTCTGACTTGATGACTTGATTTAATAGCCGAAATCTTTCAACGATGTCGAAATATGCAAAGTCGTGCTAAGAGTAGTGAGGTGGCCGGATGGACGGACACCGTACAATGCGACACGGTCTACGTGGCGGGGACAGAGGCTCATTATGGCTTATTATTTACATTCTTTGTCATTGCACACATGAACTTGATATTAGAAGGCTTTTCATTGATGACACATTTTCACTTCTGGCAGTTACAACGTGGTTCTACTCGTCGCTCTACATTCACTGTCGAAATCTTTCAACGATGTCGAAATATGCAAAGTTGTGCTAAGAGTAGTGAGGTGGCCGGATGGACGGACAGCGTACAATGCGACACGGTCTACGTGGCAAGGACAGTGGCTCTTGTTGGTTTATTGGTTTGTCCTTCAATCACGTCGCAACGGTGCAACGGATCGACGTAATTTTTGCATGGGTATATTTAAAGACCTGGAGAGTGACATAGGCTACTTTTTATCCCGGAAAATCAAAGAGTTCCCACGGGATTTTTAAAAACCTAATTCCACGCGGACGAAGTCGCGGGCACCATCTAGTACTTAATAATAAGATTAACTGCGTCTCTATCAGACAAACCCACACATACTACATTCCCATATTATCATATCATTACCCTAATGTTGGGTGTAATTTGTAGACTATTACACGGCTCACGTACGTGTTTACATAAATCAGGGAGACCGTTTTAATGAGATTCGATAATTCCTATATCGCTCTAATGATAATATATCGTGTGTTTGGAACACTCCGGTATAGATAGAAGTTCCTATTGGAACTTTAAAAAGAATAATAATTATGAACTAGCCAACGCGATTCCCGAGATTTCGTCCATGTGGACGAATTTATTTATTTATTGATCTAAATATATATAAAAGGAAAATGTAACTGACTGATCTATTAACGCACAGCTCAAACTACTGAACGGATCGGACCGAAATTTGGCATGCAGATAGCTATTATGACGTAGGCATCCGCTAAGAGAGGATTTTGAAAATTCAACCCATAAGGGGGTGAAATAGGGGTTTGAAATTGGTGTAGTCTACGCGGGTGAAGTCGCGGGAATACGCTATTATTTAATAATAAGATTAACCGCGTCTCTATCAGACAAACCCACACATACTACATTCGGCATATTATCATATCATTACCCTAATGTTGGGTGTAATTTGTAGACTATTACACGGCTTGTACGTGTTTACATAAATCAGGGAGGCCGTTTTAATGAGATTTGATAATTCCTTTATCGCTCTAATGATAATATATCATGTGTTCCAACCTGATACATTCCGGTATAGATAGAAGTTCCTATTGGAACTTTAAAAAGATTTTTTTTTATTCAGATACAAGTTAGCTCTTCACTGCAATCTCACCTGGTGGTAAGTGGTGATGCAGTCTAAGATGGAAGCGGGCTAACTCGGAAGGGGTATGGCAGTTTTCATAATGAACCAGCCAACGCGATTCCCGAGATTCCGTCCATGTGGACGAATGATGTTTTCGTTCACCATTAAAGCAAGTGATATTTAATTACTTAAAACGCATAACTCCGAAAAGATAGAGGTGTGTGCCACTAGGCTATCACAGCTTAACAGTGTAGAGCAAAGCTAATCTTAGGTACTTAATACTAATTTATCAAGATAGGTTGATTCATGTATTTTCTTCGTATAAGTATGCCCACAGACAACCTCTCGCCAGGCTTGTCTACGTAGTTTATTTTATTAGCCTCGAGGACCGAATTCTTCGTCGATTGGACTATTTGCATGCCTCCATCTCGAAGGAATTTTTTCGATGACTTTGAAGATTATTCTCTTTGTTCAAACGGTCGGCGACAGAACGGGAATTTTGAAGAAAAATTTTTACCTATAAGTTTATGAGAGACTCAAATGTTTAACACATTTTGTTGGGCCTTTTTCGGTAAAATTTATTTTAATGCTTGATTTATTTTCTACCACCCTAATACCTACCATAATATGTTCTTTACAATGCACACTGGCAAAGTACAGCGTATTTCCATCTAAAATTAATTACCTAACAATAATAAAAAAAGTAGTAATATAATTTGTGATTTATTATTATTATTTATTTATGTTACATCTAATTAGAACGGCAGTGCCACTTACACTAACTAGATGATCAATGATAAAAAATACAAACACAAAAATACACAAAATACAAAAGGATAAAACATTCAAGGATTTTGAATGTACCTAAAGCTGAGAACATTGAATGACCTGTGTGTTATGCGTGCTACAATATGCGATTAAACTCATACTTTATGAGTAGGTTACCTACCTATACTTCTATGCAAAAGTAAAATATTCTTACTTTATTTTTATGCTACCCGTCTATTAATTGATAACCAAAATAATTCTAAATCAAAGCAAAACATTTTGACTCCTTAACGAGCCACTAGATCGAACCTAACCAATAAAACGGAATCCAATTAAAATTTCCACGTAGAAATCTTAATTGTACGTCTAGTTTGCATAAGACAAATCGTCTTCGAGTCCGAAATGATAAATGCAGAACATTATTGGTAGGAGATAATTAATAATTGATTTATTGTATAGCTTAGAAATTAGGTCAAGCTATTTAAGGCCGTTGAACTCGCATTGGGGTCAGTTTGGACCCCTGTGGTGCGCTGAAGTGGGCAAGGTACGGCGAGATGAATTTATGTATCAAGGTGTCATTTCGGTCAAGCTAGATATGGTATGTAACTGCGCTAGTGTTTAGGCATGTTCACATGTGCCGGCTGCCGAACAGGACGGCAAATCCGTTGAGAAAAAACCGGCCAAGTGCGAGTCAGGCTCGCGCAACGAGGGTTCCTTACTACATGAGTATTTTTTCGACATTTTGCACCATAACTCAAAAACTATGATGCATAAAAATAAATAAAAATCTGTTTTAGAATGCACAGGTGAGGTGCCTTTGTCGTAGATAACAAAACGCAGGAAAGCTGCAAATGCAACGAAACAATCTATGTTTCGTATATTTCCAGTTATTGTCGGTGGTCGGTCATCATACGCCGCATATGCGCCGCTGCCGGCCAGTGTGAAAAGCCTTTATAAATTTATGTACAAAACTCAGACTTTTAAATAAAATAGAGAATAACAAATGTAATGTGTTCATGATTTGGCAATGTCAATGAACGACAATTCAATGAAATACTATATAATATTTAAAGTAATTTACACCTAAGTGTCCTAAGTTCATGAACTTAGGACAGTTTTATGAGCTTAAACGCTACGTTTTTATATTAATGAAGTATTAGATGTTTGTTATAGGTAAACCAAGCTCCATGAAAAACAGCCAATCCTAATAATATTATATATATGAAAGTGTGGATGTTTGGATGTTTGTTATTCAATCACGCAAAAACGGCTGAACGGATTTGGATGAAATTTGGAATGGAGATACCCTGGATTAGGATATAGGCTTCTTTTTATCCCGGAAAATCAAAGAGTTCCCGCAGGATTTTGAAAAATGTAAATTCAAGCGGATGAAGTCGCGGGCATCAACTAGTAAGTAATATGAACTTCTTCTAGAGATTGTCTTACTTGAATTAGACTTCAACGCGAGCGAAGCTGTTAGCTTAGCGAAAAAACTTTAAGTTCGTAGACAAAAATATATGAACAAATCTTTTCTGTGCCAAAATACGACTTTAGTGATAAAGTAATAAGGCGTAGGTAATATTTCTTAATTTTTTTTTAAATTAAACACAAAAAATACTGCTTTCTGTCATGGCTGTTTTATTGACCAAAAAAAAATTAAAAGCACAAAACAAGATGCATTTAAAGGACCCTTAAAATGCCTGTATCTTAATGTACTGATTAACAATTTAGTGGTATTTAGTGGTAACAAAACAAATCACGTATTAGACATCCCCGAGCTTTGACCATTATACGTAGATTATTTTGATTCGGAGAGCGTACGTACATTTTTACGATCCTCGTGACATACTGTCATTTTGTTAGGAGAACCGCTAAAAACTTTATCTGGAATATAATGTTGTTTATTGTTGAGCGTTTCTATGTCTGTGCGTTTCAAGCCTACTCCTCAAGGCACAAGGAAGTTTTTAAGAAGAAAAGACCCATTTATTTAAAACAGTCTAGCTATCTTAACCATGTCTAGGCTCTAAGGTTGAAATCTATAGAGCGCGCTTTGACTTTGCTTAGAGTTAAGTCACTGTTAAAACGAGACAGATTTATGCCAGCTATATCACGCTGTCTCGTTTTAACCGTGTCTTAAGTCTAAGCAAAGTCAGAGTGCGCTTTATAGATTTCACCCTAAGTCTATGTTCCATTAACAGGGTCCATACTAAGAGCGACCGTCTCGTTAAGCTTTGTTTGATCTGGCTGATGTGGCGGCACGCGGCGTCGTTGCCTTTTATCGAGGTATGTACTTTTGCCTCAGTAGAGCATATTCTGTGGTAGAGGCGATTATGCTCGACATTGGCCGTATTCGTGTGTAGCCAATAGCAAGATAAATGGGATATTTGGACCGCGGTCTGTATCTGGAATATAATGTTGTTTATTGTCGAACATTTTGTTTGTCGGTGCGTTTTTAACAAGCTCTCCAGATCTCTATGATATTTTATAAGTATCACTAGTTTTATAAGTACCCGCTACTTCGTCCACGTGGACTAAACATATTTCAAACCCCTATTTTACCCCTTAGGGGTTGAATTTTCAAACATCCTTTCGGAGTGGATGTCTACGTCATAATTACTATCTGCATGCTAAAATCAGCCCAATCCGTCCAGCAGTTTGAGTTGTGCGTTGATAGATCAGTCAGTAAGTCAATCAATCAGTCAGTCAGTTACCTTTTCCTTTTATATATTTAGATTCAGATTTTTAGATGAATAATCGAAAGCTTGTCCAAAACATATCTGATTTAGAATAACGTTTTACGTAGGTATCATTTTTTTAATGTACCTTCTTAATATGTTTAATGCGAAGCGGAAAAGATAGAGTGAAAAAAATTACTGTGCACTTTTACACAATTCTTGTAGGTCAAGCGGATGAAGTCGCAGGAAAAAGCTAGTAGCTAGTGACTAACAAGGTGTTTCAAGTTTACGAGATTGAATTTTGTTCCAAGTTCCAACTCAATCAAACATGAAATCACGTTGGTATAATTTTCTCACGGTATATTTTGTAAATAAACACTGAATATTAATTTATTTATCTTGTAATACAAACTGAGACGGAGATAAGTCAATTAATAAATTCATATTTATTGTAATTAATACCGGCCATTCGTTTGTTTGTACGATCGTTAATTATGCAATATTAATCAAATCCGCCTAATGACTATGTAATACGGTGAACTGCAATTTGTTGAATGTAACAAATTGGATTTTATCATTGACATAATTGTTACTTTAATGGATTGCATATTTCTTATCAATGGTACCGATTCTAAACAATTGAATTTTAGAGTATTCGCATCCTCTTCTTACTAACGTAATATGAAAAGGACAGACACAGTTTGACAGTTTTAAATTTAATTTAGAACTGTCAAACCTGGTGACTTTAGCTGCCAGTCGCAAGCCTATAGTTTAAAGTAGCTTGCACTAAAATTTAGAGTCTTTAAATGTAAAATTCATGTTCCGTCCTTTTTTTAGCAATATTAAAAAAAAAAAAGATGCACGTAAGTACTCTAAATTTAGTTTAGAGAAAGACAATAGAATCGGCGCCAAATATCTCAACTCCTTGCATCATTAAAGAGACGACCGTACCCTTAAAAGTAAATTGTCACAGGGTTTATCTCCTCAATTTATTCATAGATATTTAAAGTGAATACAATTTAAAGCGATGTTATAATAACGACCCGTAAAGAGGTCCTTCATCCTCGCATCTCTCTCAAATAGGTAAGACTCCTCTTTCGTATCGAGCATCCTCAGTATTGTGATGTAACAATGTTTAATGCGGAGCTCTTAGTGATAAGCGAAGCGGAAATCTTAATAAGTAAAAAACCGGCCAAGTGCGAGTCAGGCTCGCGCAATGAGGGTTCCGTACTACAGTCGTATTTTTTCGACATTTTGCACGATAATTCAAAAACTATGATGCAAAAAAAAACTGTTTTAGAATGTACAGGTGAAGACCTTTCATATAAATAATATTATATATTATATACATATTCAATAAATTCACGGTTTTTAGATTTTTCCCTAAATGTCAGCTATAAGATCTAACTTCCTGCCAAAATTCATGATTCTAGGTCAACGGGAAGTACCCTGTAGGTTTCTTGACAGACAGACGGACGGACAGACAGACAGACAGACAGACACACAGACAGACAGACAACTAAGTGATCCTATAAGGATTCCGTTTTTCCTTTTGAGGTACGGAACCCTAACAAGACAAAAAATCCTTGATATCTGTGGTGTGGTGGTCAAGCTATGCAGCTTGCGATATGCACCGCCCGCCCTCCATACACCCGTCCGCCCGCACCATACAGATTTGTCTGTTTCAGCGGGTTATAGTAAATTAAGCTTTTGGTTTCTTATATATCATGGACTGGATTGTTGACGACTTCCCTGGCGCAGTGGTAAGCTCTGTGGTCTTATTAGTGGGAGGTCCCGGATTCTATCCTTGCAGTGATTTGGAATTTTAAATTTCTGGTCTGGTCTGATGCTTCGGCCGTGGCTATAGTTACTACCCTACCGGCAAAACCGTGCCATCAAGCGATTTAGCGTTCCGGTACAATGCCGTGTAGAAACCAAGGGTTTGTTAAAATGGGTGGTATGGATTTATTAAAAACTGCCATACCCCTTCCAGGTTAGCCCGCTTCCATCTTAGACTGCGTCGTCACTTACCACCAGGTGAGATTGCAGTCAAAGGCTAACTTGTACCTGAATAAATAAATAAATAAATAAAAATATTGAAATGATATAAATCCGCTATTTCTCCCGTTAGGATCTCTGCCTTATTCCTACCTTGTCAAATGCATTCTATCTGTCGTATCGTAACGACGCATAATTTCATACAGCGCTTACTTTGCGTTGTTCAGTCTTATCGTGCAGATAGCGATGTATCGTAGCCTATTAGACGAACGATTATTATGAACGCTTCAAGTTGTAGAGGAGTTTATTCGTAGTGCGCTCCAAACAAACGTAGTTCGGCTCTATGTGAATACTAGCTTATGCTCGCGACTCCGCGTGGACTACTCAAATTTCAAATCCCTATCTAACCCCCTTAGGGTGTGAATTTTCAAAAATCCTTCCTTAGCGGATGCCTACGTCATAATAGCTATATAACGAGGTCATAAAAATTATGAATAACCAGCTGATTTTTTGTAAGCAGCTTAGTAATTAATATTTGTACAGTGAAATGGCTACATAGTCCTACAACTTTAGTGGCACGTTTTCCCAGTCCTACGCTTAGAAGTTGTTCATTTTACGGTAACAATTTTTTCATTAATAACTGATTTTTTTTTTTTTAAGTAGGTAATGTACCTTGGGAATACCTTCGTAATGTGCGATCAGTTTTATGCCTTCGTATACCGTAAGCTCTTGTTAAACTGTCAAATGGCCACTTTAAAGCACTTGTATATAATATCAAGGCGTAGAAACGACATATTATTTTACACTATGCTCATTTCAGCGCACTTTGTGCTTTAGCTCTAGAATGGCACGGTTAGGCTTATCTAATAGCAGATAAACATAAATCGCTGCCTCTTACAGAAATGACTATTGACGTCCAAGATTACATTAACTCTGTATAAAGCTTCGATGAAGATTAGATTTTGTTATCGCATTATTTTATGGATGTTTGTAAGCTTTGATGCGATTGGCGTGCGGTAAATGTAACTAGACATACGGCCGCACTCAGAGTCACTTAATCGTTACTTAAGGCATGAATTAGTATGGATAATAATGCGTTAAGTAACGATTAAGCGACTCAGAGTGCGGCTGTAAGGGTGTCTGTTCACTAAAATGAAGCGGAATAGAGTGTGGAGGCGTGCAATCTACCTACCTAATTTTTTTTTTAAAAAAGAATATTAGCCATGTTAAATCACTAATATTCCCCTTTCCTCTCCAACTAAGCGTCAAGCTTGTGCTAGGAGTAGGTACGACAATAGTGCAACGGGCGGGGTTTGAACCGTCGACCTTTCGGTTTTCAGTCCACTCCTTTACCGGTTGAGCTATTGAGGCTCTTTTAGCAATAATATTTTTGGGAGGTGATAAAATTATTACCCAAGTCATCTATAATTAACTAAATGATGACCGCGACTTCGTCCGCGTGGATTTTGGTTTGTAAAAATCCCATGGGAACTCTTTGATTTTCCGGGGCAAAAGTAGCCTATGTCCTTCCTTCTTAAAATGCTTCATCACTAACCACACCAGGTGAGATCGAAAATAAATATAAATTACTAAAAGATCACATATCTTCCAAATAGCTATTCGCGCGATTTTAGTGATATCTTGAAAACGTCCAAACTTTTACCAGTGCAGCACGGAGATTATTAAAATAATAGAACGTTGTGCCAATAAATATTTCTATTTGTCGTAATTTAGGCAAGCAAATTGAAATATACGTTTCAGAGATAAGTTCCGTGGACGGGGAGCCCACGCGGGCTGCGCGCGCCAATTAATTCGTGATTTATTTGTGCTGTATTTTGTATTAGCGACGGACATTACTGCTACTATTTGATGAAATTATTATTTTACATCACAGCTATTTCACAAGCAAAAATAACAATAGTTTTTACATAGGAATTTAGGTATGCAAGTCATTGTTTACTAGTTAATATCTACGTGTAATTTAAATGTTTTTCGATACGAGTGTTCTCATTTGCGGGCTCTTTAGCGACTTGGATCGGGCCAGTGACCCGATGAATTTATTTAAACAATAAAGTGGAATCACTACCCATGTTACAAATGCGAAAGTGTGTTTGTTTGTTGGTTTATTGGTTTGTAGGTTCGAAGCGACGTAAGTTTTTGCAAGGGTAGATATATTAAAGACCTGAGGAGTGGCATAGGCTATACTTTTTATCCCGGAAAATCAAAGAGTTCTCATGGGATTTTAATAACTTAAATCCACGCGGACAAAGTCGCGGCCATCAACTAGTCAAATCAAATATAATTTTCAAGCTTTGTTAGATTTTGCTTCGTGATTTTTCACAGGCTACTTTAAGTAAGGTATAGCAAGTGTTACATATGAAAAGTGTTTTCAGATGATTTTTCTGATGCTACCTATAAAATGATCCATCTCTAATTTTTATTAACTTCTAAGTTATATAATAGAAATTTGTAATTATAAATGGAAATCAGAGCTATATATAGATTAGGCATTTTAATTAAATAAAGCCTCAAACGGCGAGAAGGACAGCTGGTTTCAATCGTATGAAATTGAAATGTAATGGGAAATGTTAAAAATAATAATGTAATCAGCTTTCAAAAAATTAATACTTCTCCCGAAGACTTCCTCCTATTCGAAGGGTCCGGAGTGACCAGACCAGCATGGTGGACTATGGCCTGAGCCCTTCACATTTTGAGAGGAGACAAAGGTTGTATTAAACAACCTTCACGTTTATTGTATTAAACTTTGAACGTAAATTCGAAATTTTATTGAAATTGGTTTTATATCAATTGAATAAAGCTGGTTTTTCTCCTAATGGTCGTGTAAAAAATGCGTATTATGGGGAAACTTCGCGATTTTTTGTATCGAGCCAAATTGTGCCAATCGTGTTTTGGCTCGGTGTAATTCACTAATAAATATCTTTAATTTTTATAATATTATAATATAAGTAAAAAATAAATAAACAAATTTGTAGTTTCTGAGGCCAAAACTTGATTCTTTGAACGTTCGGGTTAGCGTGGGGGCTGTGCGGGTGTGGACTATATTTTATTTTAATTAATTAATTAATAAGCCTACCTCCAAATTTTTTTACATATTTTTTTTGTTACTTTTTTGTTTTTTGTTTTTCCCTCTTTTATTTCCATTATCAGTACCATTTTTTTTAAAAGTAATTATCCATCTTAACTATCTTTTTTTTTACATTACTTATTATGCATTACATTATTACGTCTTATTAAGTAGGTGTATCTAACTCTAATTTTTCAGAGGTCATCCCAAACTATACTTTATTAATGACTAGCTGATGCCCGCGACTTCGTCCGCGTGGATTTACTTTTTACAAAATCCCGCGGGAACTCTTTGATTTTCCGGGATAAAAAGTAGCCTATGTGTGAATCTATGCCTAAGGGTATAATCTATCTTCATTCCAAATTTCAGCCAAATCCGTCCAGTAGTTTTTGCGTGAAGGAGTAACAAACACACACACACGCATACACACACACACACACACACACATGATAACTTTCGCCTTTGTAATATTAGTGTGACTATATTTTATTAATCTTGAATTATTTTTATCAATAAGAAACTAGCTTTTAACAATGTCGTATATACGACACCTACCTATATAGGTAGCTTATACGATTATAATTATATATCGATTAGCCTTACAATTATAATTACCATAAATATAGGTTGCTCAACATAAATCTACAAACCGTAAATTAATATTGGTTTTATTAAATTAGATATTTACAAATTACGACATAGAAAATTACATCCGCCACTAATAAAACATCACAATAATAATATTTATCCCGTTTATCAGTATGTCGTAAAGCAACACAGGATTCCCTTGCAAGGAAGGAGACATACGTAATGTCTCCTTCTTTCGAAGTATTGGACCACTGGGTCCGAAAATATATGAAGGTGCTATCGAGCTATAGGCGAAGAGTTAATCTAATCACCTCGAAAAATATTATTTCCTAGCGGATGCCTACGTCATAATAGCTAATAAGCTAAAATCTGCATGCCAAATGTCAGCCCAATCCGTCCAGTAGTTTGAGCTGTGCGTTGATAGATCAGTCAGTCAGTCACCTTTTCCTTTTATATATTTAGATATATTATACCTATAGATTTTGGTAATAATTCTGGGACAGATTTTTCAATACCCCTACCTACTACATTTTTGAGTTTGATGTGATTCTGAGAATGAGTTATTCAATTGCTCCCTCATAGCTTTAGCTTTGAATTGACGTTAAAATTAATAACCGTCAATGCGTTTCCGGCCTTTCAGGAATTTGTTGATCCACCTCTTGAATAACTCCAGTCTACTCTTAGGCGTGTAATTTGATGGTGCAAGTTATCTGGACCACAATTCACACAATTATTAACTGCACAGACAGACAAGGCTGAGTGGGTAACACCGGTTTGCTATATTGAATTTTGCTGTAACGATACAGAGAAATTATGTTTCCTGACTCATAATTGGGTGGACAGTGTTAGATACAAATACGGACACACGTGTCACGAAGTCACGTCGATCCGGTGCTCTGTCGCGACGTGATTGAAGAACAAACCAACAAACAAACACACTTTCGCGTTTATAATAATATATACTAGCTGATGCCCGCAGCTTCACCCGCATGGATTTCGGTTTTTGAAAATCCCGTGGGAACTCTTGAATTTTCCGGGATAAAAAGCAGCCTATGTCACTCTTCAAGTCTATAACTTCACCCATGAGGAAATCACATTACTTTACTTTTCACATCACGTAGGTACCTACAATATTTTCTGCCGCGTTTCTGCACTTGCTGTGATGGCAATAAATTCTCAGCAACACGACTCAGTCAGTGTTTATAGTTCAAATCAACTGAATTCGGGCACTAACTGACTGACAGACACTAACATGGGCAAACACGACCTCATTGTCTGGAAAGCCTAAAATGTCACTAAGCCGTAATCACAAAATCTCGAGCTATTTTGAACTATCACTCAAAAGAAATTAGTGCCAAAATTGCGCGCATAGAGCAACAGGTGGCATTATCACCACAAATACTTAGTATAGGATGCTAAACAATTCTGAATCCTATTCTGAAGGACTTAAAGGTCGAAATACTTTGTCGAAGTAACCAATTAAATAGTAAGGAAATATATTCTTTGTGGCAATACGGAAGGTGCTATTTTCGCGTGTCAAACAACAATGGTAGTGTAAGCCGCCGTCTCATTAATACGTTGACGGTAATGACATGTACCAATTAACGGAGAGCCGTGACAGACCGACAGGCAATTCACACAACACCTACACACTGTAATGCAATAGACATATCACATGCAAATGACATTTCTAGTTTCTACATTTATTTAAATTAATTTTTTATAGTTTTACAACTTTCGTCGTATAGAACGCGACAGGTTGAGATGCCAATTCGGGTATAAGGCGGGATGACGCCCCGCACCTGCAAGTCACCCGCGCTTGCGCGCCTAAAAATAGGTGGTACAGATTTTACTCGAAAAGTTAGATCTCATTATTCTTCATTAAATTAGCCAAATATAAACCAAATTTAATTGAAAGGTTGAAAGTTAAATAACAAAAAGCAAAACAAAATAGTCATTCATTAACGTAACCAAACCAACATCCGTCACGATGACAAAATAATTCGTCCTTATTACTAACGATTTATATTTTTATTTAAGTGGTTACCTACACTGAAAAAAAAACTCGCCAAGTGCGAGTCAGACTCGCGCACCATGGGTTCCGTACTACAGTCGTATTTTTTTCGGCATTTTGCACGATAAATCAAAAACTATTATCCATAAAAAGAAATTAAAATCTGTTTTAGAGAGCACATTGGGACCTCAAAGTCTATCGATTTTTCGAACTATGCGCCACTTCATTTTCGCAACCCGTTGATCGATTAATTTGCAAGTTCTTCCACGAATCTCTTCATTTCTTTGATCTCAATCCAGAAAATAAGAATAATTCGTATTAAATTAAATCACAGTCCTGAAATGATTCGTCGATGTATAAACAGGCCGTTAGTATTGTTATTTCAAAATTTAGCGGCCAACCGAATGGCTGTTTGTCAAAGCAAATTGTGTCATGCCATTTGTGTTCAATGACTGGCAAATGAGTGCATCAATCCATTTGTTTTGGGAACTACGGTATAATTGTCCGCTCTGCTGCGCATTCGGCTCACGGAGCCATTTACGTTAACGGTAATGACGAATTTCGGGTGATGTTTAGAACAAATAAATTAACTACTGTTTAGAAGTGCGTTAATTTAGATTTGAGCGTATCCCCAACTTGGCCGTACCCTGGTACTGGTAGGTAGCTACATTATGTATCTACATAGTCTCTACATAGTATAAAATAAAGTCGCTTCCCGCTGTCTATATGTATGAACGCGTAGATCTTTTAAACTACGCAACGGATTTTACCGCAGTTTTCACCAATAGATAGAGTGATTCAAGAGGAAGTTTTATAGCTATAGTTTAATTTTCAAAAAATTAGAGATCCTTAGAGAAATCGAAATAATGTGAATTAGGTCGGAAAAAAAATCTTGATTTTGAGAGCTTCCGAGGCAATGACACCTTAATGGCACCACATTAGTATATCTACATTGCCCCCATGCGAAGCCGGGGCGGGTCGCTAGTATAAAATAAAGTCGCTTCCCGGGTCTGTATGTTTGTATGTATGAACGCGTAGATCTTTTAAACTACGCAACGGATTTTAATGCGGTTTTCACCAATAGATAGCTAGTATTCATAAAAGCCAGTCTAACACAGAATGCTCTGAAGGGTCTTCAGAGCATTCTGAAAAAACTGTAGATTCACTTGACGATTCGAAAGCATTTTGCGAAATTCTATTTGGATTTTGAATACAAACTTTTCACTTCCTTTTAACCGACTTCCCAAAAGTAGGTGGTTCTCAATTCGGCCAGTTTTTTATGTATCTATGTACACCGATTTTTTCGAGGTTTCTGGGCCGATTTGCAATTTTTATTTTAAATCTAATAGATATTTATTTATTTCAGGAACAGTGTATCGGGGGGGGTGTCCCTGGGCGCTCATTTGGTCTGCGCCCGTGTCGCCGGCCTCACAGACAAACAGCGCGCCATGTGTCGCGCGTCGCCAGCTGCCATTGCTGCTGTGGGCGACGGACTAAGGTACCTAGAGCATTATCATTTTTTTCTTAGCCAATAGCAAAATCCTGCTGTGTGGTAAGCTTGCCTTCTGGGTGGAGCTACTATCTATGAGGAGAGAAGTGAAAGTTCAAAGAGTTACTCTTAAGAGAAGAAACCATAGCGCGCTCCCCGGCGCTTTCCATACAAACCTAGTTTGATTCTCATTTGAATAATATTAACCAACTAGACTCTAGTTGGTTAATATTATTCTAGAGGATGCCAGTGACTTCGTCCGCTTGGATTTAGGTTTTTTAAACCCCGTGGGAACTCTTTGATTTTCCGGGATAAAAAGTAGCCTATGTCCTTTCCTAGGATGCAAGCTATCTCTGTACCAAATTTCATCAAAATCGGTTGAACGGATGGACCGTGAAAAGCTAGCAGACAGATAGACAGACAGACACACTTTCGCATTTACAATATTAGTATGGATGGACCTGATACTACCAATCCTACTACCAGTAGGTAACTGAAGTTACACGGGCTAAAAGATCATACAAGTTTTTGAGTCGGTGTAACTTTGAAACATTTTTACAGAAAGACAAAACACAGACAGATAATTGTTATGTTATATTTGTATGTATTTGGGCTTTCGATTAGACTGCAGTTAATTTTTACACACATTGTGAACTAGCGGCAGGAATCATGGACAAAAATGTATTATTGTTATTTTGATTAATGTGGTAAAAATAGGTA
The DNA here is from genome assembly GCF_902806685.2 of Maniola hyperantus. Classification (NCBI taxonomy): domain Eukaryota; kingdom Metazoa; phylum Arthropoda; class Insecta; order Lepidoptera; family Nymphalidae; genus Maniola; species Maniola hyperantus. The sequence continues at coordinate 14,515,790 of NC_048542.1, read as the reverse complement.
GTAATTAAATATGACTTGAATTAAACGTGGACACAGTTGGCCTTGTCCACAAGTTCAAAGTCGCTCAGCGGGCTATGGAGCGGGCTATGTTGGGTATCTCTCTGAGGGACAAAATCTGTAACGAGGAAATCCGTAGGAGAACCAGAGTGACCGACATAGCCCAACGAATTAGCCAGCTGCAGTGGCAGTGGGCAGGCCACGTCTGCCGCAGAACCGACGGCCGCTGGGGCAGACGTGTTCTGGAGTGGAGACTGCGTATCAGTAAGCGCAGTGTGGGACGACCTCCAACCCGCTGGACTGACGACCTTAAGAAGATAGCGGATCGTGTGTGGTGGCGTGCTCTTGGGAAGGCCTATGTCCAGCAGTGGACGCAAACAGGCTGATTGATTGAAATATGACTTTGTTCAGGATGGCGTACACAGAGTGTCGGTCACAGCTCGGTGGCTACAGGTGGAACTGCACAGGCATCGGTGACGGGAATGACTTCGGACATGTCATGCCTTTGGGTAAGTTTCAATAGTAGTTAATAAGTAATTCCTTGCGAAATCTTCAATTTTGCTCGATATAAAATAGCCTACGCCACTCCCCAGGTTTTTAACTACTTAAAGCGGCATGGATTTGATAAAAACTGCCAAACCCCTTCCAGGTTAGCCCGCTTCCAACTTGGACTGCGTCATCACTTACCACCATGTGAGATTGCATGGGCTAATTTATATCTGAATAAATAAATAAATAAATCCATGCAAAAAATACAGCAATCTGTTGCTCCGTTGCGGTGTGATTGAATGACAAACCAAAAAACCAATAGGTAGTGCCTGTCAAAGCAATTATAATAATATGTCCGCTACATTTTTCTCATTTTCATCGCCATTAGTTATCTGAAAATCGATAGATAGAGTTATGTTATAGCTACATTAGTTTTATTAGTTAGAATAGATAGATACTAAGCCCAAGTTCTACAAAAAATTAAACAAATCGTAAATATACTACACAATCAATAGCATGAATAGTTTAAAAGTTATAAGCACATTAGCTTCGCTTCGTGGGTAGTCACTGGTCAAAACTCCAAGGTTCAATCGATTACACTTTTACGAGCATATCGCAGTAGGCAATCCGATAATTGATTGTACGGCCGTTAAAACTCAGAACATCATAGTAAAAGCTCAGATTAAAACGAAAAAATAGACGGATAACAAAAGTATCCAATAGAGTGAAGCTAATATAATGACATCACAATTTACACCAAAAACCAATGTATACGAGTAAGTAGGTATGTAGGTAGGTATACACAATGTTAACGTTTGCAAAAATGTATGTATGTGTCATAGTATGCTTAAATTATTTATGTTCTAACTAGCTGATGCCCGCGTTTTCGTCCGCGTGGATATTCATTTTTCAAAATCCCGCGGGAACTCCTTGATTTTCCGAGATAAAAAGTAGCCTATTTGTTAATCCAGAGTATAATCTATCTCCATTCCAAATTTCATCGAAATCCGTTCAGCCGTTTTTGCGTGATTGAGTAACAAACATCCAAACATCCACACTTTCACATTTATAATATTAGTAGATAGTGGATGCTAAAATTCCTCTCCAAGGCGCTTTGACACAACACATTATACACCTGACTCTATGTATATCCCGTGGCCGTGATCTGTATCTTGTTGAAGAAATTGGCTCCTCAAGGCTGGCTTCATATTTTGCCTTCTATCACTTTTTCTTAATCTGCGTAAGAACAGTATAATAAGCTGTGCAATAAGCTGTAACAAAATGATGGTTCAAAACAATAAAAATACTAAATACCAACCAATCGTGCGCATTGCCTCCCACTAAATCGTGATCGAGAAATAATATGGTTCTGATAATATACTGATCTACGACTGTGTATTAAAGGGTGATTTAAAATTTTTATGCTAGTCCATCACAATAAACACAATGTCTTGCAGTCAGTTTGTTAGTATTTATTATAGTAAGAACTATTATTACAGTAAAATACCTATTTATTTATTTATCCTATCAAAATCCAACAAGCTTTGTTTGAAATTTCAACTTTTTCTATTCATGCTCCTGTAATGTGTTTTTAAATTGGAAATAGCAAAAAATCGAACTTACACAGAGTTTTTATATTTATTATTTTTTATTTTATATTCAAAGTTTGAAGTTTAAGTTGAATAGATAAATAGTTCGCGACAGGTCGAGATGGCAACCGGGGTCGGAGGCGGGGGCACACCCCGCACACCCACACGAGTATCTAGAATTTTGAAGTTCAATTTCTGGATATTTCCATTATTTTATTAATAGTAGGTACTACTTCTATATCATATTTTATAACAATCCAATCCAATTAAAAATGGTATCAAAGTCAAAGTCAAAGTCAAATGATTTATTTAAAATAGGTAATAAATTACTCTTTTTGATGGTCTGATGTTAGATTTGTAAGATATAGTGGTGATAATTATTACGCAAACTTAAAACTAAAGCTACGAGGGTTCCGGTTATTTCTTGTACGATGATATAGAACCCTTCGTGCGCAAGTCGAACTCGCACTTGACTGACTTTTAAGATTCCAACTTAGAGTATTTTTGAGACATGACAGACAAAGATACTACTTAGATATTATTTAAGTAAAACAAAAATCATCTTTAAAACATTCTTTGAATAAAGAACACCCTGTGAATAATCGGTAGCAGGTTTTAATCTCGACGAAGTGCAGGTTATTGGTCTTTCTAGGTAATATGCAAATAGATCAGCTTACGCGATAAATTTTTTCCTAGATCTTTCATCTTCTAGACAAAAAATGTTTTAGCATACCAATATAACACTACTTAATGACTGCTTTCAAGATAAATTGCTGATAAATAATTATTACAATGAACTAGCTGATACCCGCGACTTCGTCCACGTGGATTTAGGTTTATGTATTTAGACTTTCAGACAAAAATAAAGAAGTATCTACATAAATCTCTAAATCAAACTACACCTAACTTGTTAACAAAAGTAGTCCGATCAAATGGTGCTACAGTTTTTTACGGGGTAACTAGGGTACATTAAGATTTTGTCCTAAGCCTGTTAATTTTGTTTAGAAAGTGTAATTTACTTACAACTAGATTACCACTTGTAACTACCAATGAAATAATAATATCAGAAAATAAAAAAGGGAGTGTGGGAAATATTTACCCTTTGATAGGAAAACTTTACCTTCTATCTACCTATGAAGATAGGATATTGTAAGACACTTAGGTATTTAAAATAATAATAATTACCAAGATAGACAGACACACAGGCAATAAAAATATTCTTAGAAAATTTAATTATAGCATCATCGAGTTAATACAATTAGTCATCGGATATAAGCAATTAATTAAGGACATACAAAGGTCAACTCTGTAATAATCTATTACATTTTTATTGCTCCGACTTGAATTCATTATAATTAAATAAATCTCTATAAAACTAAATTTGCAACCTAAAATCCAAGACTCCACAATTGCGAGTGCCAATCAGGAATCATGTCATAAAAGCGTATAGGTACAACGACCCTACAAAGGATTTCAGCACTTTTCGTAAACGATAATTATGACAATATACCACAGTTCACGAGGAAACTTGTAACAAAACAGATACTTTGGCAGGCGTCAAATGTTACCTACATTTGACGCTATAAAACGACTAAGTATCTTTGATTTCACGTCGCCCCTAGGCTCTAGCTAACTTAAGGCGTTGTCCTAAATCTTAATACAATGCGATTACGCGATCATGGCAAGTTTGCGCAAGTTTTACTAGTACGAACGCGCGATCAAACATACATCTTTAATAGGTGTTTTAATAACGATGATCGCGTATTCTCGTTCTATTCGACGCAAGCACGCGACTGTCGCATCGCTTACGCGCGCGATGAGCGCGTAATCGCGTTGTATTAGGACGACGCCTAATAATATTTGACAGATGTCGATTCAGGATCAAAACCGAGTTTCCTTTTCTAGTTCATTCTGACTATATTTCAATACCTGTCAAAAAGAACAAGTTATTTTGAATAGACTGCGGGTAGTTAATTCAGGAAAGTTAAATAGTAACAAACTAGTATAGTACCTACCTAAAACCATACAATACATAGTTACATATTATTATCACCACTTGTAATCTGTAATTGTAATTAATACTTATATGTACTTGTACCAATACTTTTGAGAAATAAACGATTTATTATTATTATTTATTATTATTATCCACATGCCTATTCACAAAGCTTCCCATACACTAGTTGTACAAATAGTTAATCAAGGGGGAAAAAAGGAAATAGACCTCAAATCCAACCCATCGAAAGCAAATATACGTCGTGGTATCACACCCACATTGACAGCGGTGATTTATACGACACGACTAATTGACTTGTGTTTGTTTAGTGCACTGCGTACAGCTTTTATATGGCGCGACTTTGCTTTTGGAATATTTAAATCTCACGATTCAAAGTCAAAGCATTCAAAATTATCTGATGCCTGCCGCTTCGTCCTTTTAAATATTTTCAAAATCCCGTGTGTACTCTTTAATTTTCCGAGATAAAAAGGTCTTTAACTATGTATATCCTTGCAAAAAATCACGCGAATCCGCTGCTCCAATGCAGCGTGATTGAAGGACAAACCAACAAGCAAATACACTTTTGCATTTATAATATGGGTAGCGATGGCTACTACTGTACTCTTTTTGTTTAAAAATTGTTGAATTTCACAAATAAATTGTCGTAATGGTGATAATTAATTGGTACGTACGTAAACTTAAAACTAGAGCTACGAAGGTTTCCTTGATTGAGGGATTTCTAATAAAAAATTGTTCCTTCCGAGCTTTACGATTAATCAACTATGCAAGAGATCCTGTGTTAGTCCTTATGTACGTGCGCAAAAACACTCTATTCCACAACACTGCACTCTCTATTCCTTCCCTCTCACAGTGGAACAGCAATTCAGCATGACCGGAAAGAGATCATGAAGGCCCAATTCCTTTATTTACTTTCAACATATCACCCACAACTTCATAACTCCAGGCTCCCAAAGATTTTGTTGCCACAAAAAATTCAAATACTTTTTCTTGTCCCGATAATGACTTGATGTGATAGATATTTGCCATGTCTGATAGAGTACTCTATAGTTAAAGTCAGCATATCGGACGACTTACCTCTTAATAAAACTGTTACGACTTATGAAATAAAAGTACTTTTCTGGAAGCTTGAATATCTGTAATTAATTTAGGTTCCGAGCTAACATGTCGACTTCTTTTATAAAACACGGGGAAGCATTTTCTTATTTTATTATAGACTAGCTGATTCCTGCGACTTCGTCCGCGTGGATTTACGTTTTTTAAAATCCCGCAGGAACTCTTTGATTTTTCGGGATTGTTGTCGATGCTTGGTACCTACAATATGAATTCACTATGAACACTTCCTGAATCTTGATAACCCAGGCGGGCAGTAACCCTGCAGCATCAGGATTAAGAAGCGGAATCCAGAATTTTTTATGTGACCACGACGTAAACTTTTTTTGTTGATTTAAAAAAAAATTTGCAAATCGGTCCAGAAACCTCGAAAAAATCGATGTAGAAAAAAGAACCACCTTCTTTTTGACAGTCGGTTAAAAACCGATGACCTTGAATTATTTACGGAACAATCTTTAAAATATCCCCTTTCTAACAAAAAAAGAATGAATGAAATCGGACTACGCGTTAATGAATTACAACTCAGTATACATTTTAACTTTCATCCCCTCTCCTACGGGAACCATGCTGAATTTCGGGATAAAAAGTATCCTATATTCTTCCTCATAGTATGACCTCAAATCGTACCAAGTTTCATTGGAATCCATTCAGTAGTTTCAGCGTGATGCGCGGCCGTGATACAGACAGACAGACAGATAGACAGACAGACAGACAAAAATGAAAAAAATTACAGTTTTGTGTTCGGTATCGATTATAGAGTGCCCTCGAAAAAAAAATTTCAAAATATCTTCAATGTACAGAATTTGACCTGTTACAGTTTTATTATAAGTATTACAGTTTTATTATAAGTATTGATGATGTACAGAATTTGACCTGTAACAGTTTTATTATAAGTATTGATATTGATTGATTGAAGTACTAGCTGATGCCCGCGACTGATCCGCGTGGAATTAGGTTTTTTAAAAAAATCCCGTGGGAACTCTTCGATTTTCCGGGATAAAAAGTAGCCTATGTCACTCTCCAAGTCTTTATCGATACTCATCCAAAAAATCACGTCAATCCGTTGCACCGCTGCGACGTGATTGAAGGACAAACCAACAAACCAACAAACAAACACACTTTCGCTTTTATAATAAGGGTACTGATTCGCAAACCTATTTTGCATAACTTATTTACATATAATATTGATGTTATTAAGACAAAGATCGAATATCATTGTTTACATTAAAATCAACTTTTGCTCACGACTCTACAATCGTGAACAAAAAGGCTACGACACGACTTTGGTATAATCGTGGACCCATAGGCCGTCATGTCAAGTTTATTTATTTTATTCATTGAGATGTTAATTGACAGAAAAGTTCAAATGCATTCAAATTGGCTTTTGAACACTATTGAATAGTCGCCATTTTGTTTTCATTAAATTATTTTATGATGACAGATTGTTTTGAAGGTAAATTAATTGATACTTTTAAGTTTGAAATCGTTGAAAAGTGAGATATACTTTTATGTTAATAAGTTTATTCAGTGAATGAAATATTTGACTTTTTACTATTTACATTTACCAATAAATTTTACACGTAATTTATTTTGTAGTAGTTATGAAGTTATTTTCGATTTTCTAATGCATAATAAATTATAAAAGTTATTTGTTAATCATTTTGTAATGAACATAAATTTTTACTTTTATGGGTGGGCGTATAAAATTTATGTGCAAGACTTTACTAATGCGTTCTTAAATTATTAACAAATATATCGTTTAATGACATCTAATGAACGAGTAATAGCTTTTTGTGGATGTATGTTTTCTTTAAAATGCTATAACCAACTAACTTCGATGTGTAGAATTTCGTAGAATACTTAAGTCTACTAATTTCGAATAAAGTATTTTTACTTTAACTTTGAAAAGCATTAGCATTTTAGGTTTGAAGTCATCTCTTAGGGCGCCCTTAGGTCGTCTTAATCAATTTAATTTGGACCTAAGGATGACGATACAAAAAACAGGGTGTACCTAATTAGAACGCCAGCAAAATAACAATCAATACAATCCAATAACAATAATCATTTGCCTTATATTGATTTATTATTGATTGATTAAATTGATTTAGTATTTTTCAAACCCGCAATGTATAGCGTGCAAAACTAGGTGCCTAAGATCAGTGGCGTGCACAGGAGTTCAGGCCAGGGTATGCATTTAGGTATGAACTTATTTTACGGCAGGTAAAATGAAAAATAAGCATTGGTTTATTACAATGAGGGTAAGCAGTGCGTTTATGCCTCTATGAGCTGCATGCCATTGATGCAGCTTGACTCTGTGGCACCTATCTACGCAACAATCGTTGACCTCTAGCATCAGTCAGATGTTTTATTTGCAAAACATTGCGAATTAAAAAAAAAAGGCAGATTTTTAAATATTTTTTACGTGTTTTATTGAGGTTTCTTATCAGTAATTCATCAGTACTATCACATGTCTTCGTTTTTGCTAGCCTTTTAATTACACTCTGTATATTGACAAAATCGGACCTAAATCAGGCCTTATCCTAATAACCATTGTGATCCTCGTCTCGTAAATCAAGTCCTAATTCAAGAAATTAGCTAATAAGACAGCACCGCTCCGTATACGACTGTATTTGAATCAGATAATTAGAATATTAGACGTAATCGAAGGCACGAGCACTAATTGAGTTATTAGTCTGTCTGCACCGTGACAAAGTTAAGATTTATATCAATTGCATGAGGCTAACTACGGCTTCTGTATTACGAAACTCGTGATTTAGATCTCGATCGTCGCCATTGTTATTTGGCTGGCACTTTATCTAAGGGCCGGTATTTACCAAAGCGGAGATGTGTTCAGGAGACCAATAAGATTAATTGACTGTAACTGTAATTTGTATCAGGACTATTTCAACTTAAAATAACGCTTTTTAGAAACTGTTTTTTCCACTGAGGGTTCCGTACTACATACGGTACTTACTACGTATTTTATCGACATTTTGCACGATAAATCAAAAACTATTATGCCTTAAAATAAATAAAAAATCTGTTTTAGAATGTACAGGTAAAAATCGCTTTCATTATGATGCTCCACTTGGTATAGTAATCTTACTTTAAAAGTTAAAAATACTAATTATTTGTATATATTTAATTATTTTTTGTGATGTAACCACAAATTCACGGTTTTCGGATTTTTTCCTTTACTTGTGCTATAAGACCTACATACCTACCTGCCAAATTTTATGAATCTAGGTCAACGGGAAATATAGATTTCTTGACAGACACGACAGATACGACAGACAGACGGACGGACGGGTGGACGGACGGTCTGACAGACAGACAGACAGTAATTTTAGGTACTTTTTTTCTTTTTCAATCCTGAGGAAAAGCCATCATGCACCAATAATTATTTACCACCAGCAACGATAGAGCGCGGTGCCCACTGGCACTAAGCCGCATCTAAGTAACATCTAGGCATACCTGATATGCCTATAAGCTGAGCAAAATACGTTATTATAAGTAAAACAAACTTACGAGTTAGATAATTACCTACCTAATTTAAATATCAGACGCTATCACAGTCACGAACATTAATTGAGTTATTAGCCAGTAGATTGTAGGTAGGCACCCGTCACCCACCGCGCTCGACAGGTGAATGATTAATATCACTTTAATAAGGCTGTTTAGTCACTAGTGAAAGGCTTCGAATAAACTAGCTGTCGTTCAGACGACAATATGACTGATTAGAAAATCTCCAGTTTCATGGAGGTTCGTCTTGTGCTTGGAATAAAACTACTTACAGAGCCTCAACAGCTCAACCGGTAAAGGAGTGGACTGAAAACCGAAAGGTCGAACGGTTCAAACCCCGCCCGTTGCACTATTGTCGTACCTACTCCTAGCACAAGCTTGATGCTTAGTTGGAGAGGAAAGGGGAACATTAGTCATTTAACATGGCAAATATTCTTTAAAAAAACCAGCTTATTCCCGCGACTTCGTCCGCGTGGACTACACAATTTTCAAACCCCTATTTCCCCAAAGAGGTTGCATATTCAAAAATCCTTTTTTAGCGGATGTCTACGCCATAGCCATCTGTATGCCAAATTTCAGCCCGATCGCGTTCAGTGGTTTGAGCTGTACGTTGATAGATCAGTCAGTTAGTCAGTCACTCAGTCAGTCAGTTTGTGAAGTCATCAGAATTTTATTAATAACTGTTGCCCGTGACTTCGTCCGCGTGGATTTAGGTTTTGAAAAACCCGTGGGAACTCTTTGATTTTCAGGTATAATCTATCCTATGTCAGTCTCCAGGTCTTAAACTATAAAATCCATTATCAATACAAAAATCACGCCCATCCGTTGCTCATTTGCGGCGTGATTGAAATACAAACAAATACACTTTCGCATTTATTATATTACTAGCTAATGCCCGCGACTTCGCGTGGAATTAGGTCTTTTAAAAATCCCGTGGGAACTCTTTGATTTTCCGGGATAAAAAGTAGCCTATGTCACTCTCCAGGTCTTTATCTAGTCCATGCAAAAATCACGTCAATCTGTTGCACCGTTGCGACGTGATTGCAGGACAAAACAACAAACCAACAAACAAATACACTTTCTCATCCATACTATAATATTATAAATGCGAAAGTGTGTTTGTCTGTCTGTCTGTCTGCTAGCCTTTTACGGCCCAACCGTTCAAACGATTTTGACGAAATTTTGTACAGAAATAGCTTGCATCCCGGGGAAGGACATAAGCTACTTTTTATCCCGGAAAATAAAAGAGTTCCCATGGGATTTTTAAAAACCTAAGTCCACGCGGATAAAGTCGCGGGCATCATCTAGTTTATAATAAGGGTACTGATGGGTATAGTGAGGTATTATACATGTTATAGAAGTGAGAAAATTCCCATAATTTTCCTTTATCCGGATACGGCTAATCATCAACATTGTCGGTGTTGCCAGGTATATATCAATCTATATCTCGAAATACGAAGAAAATCCATACATTTAATATAAAAGATAAATAACATATATCTAGTATTGCATCCGACGACAGCATTAGCATACTAGAAGATGTATGGTCGATTGCTGTTGGGTAAATAAATAACAGGATAGAAGTCATCGCGCTCACGATATCTCCTGCGAAGAATTGGTTTTTGTGGATAAACTAGCTTTTGCTCGTTGCTAAGCGCGTATAGCGAGTTTTTATAGGTACATTTTATTACAGTTCTTGCAATTCACGAAGGCGAGTGAACTTTACTTGTGGTTACGTCGTATACGTGGGCATTGCGTAGATAAGTGTGCATGCATGTCGGACCAATCAGTCGCGAGCAAGCGCTCGCAAACGCACACATTTACTGTACCTCACTTACCGATACGACTTAAACACAAGCATGAGCCACTCGCCTTCGTGAAATGCAAGAACTATACCTATTTTATTACCAACTAGCTGGTGCCTGCAACTTCGTCCGCGTGGAATTAGGTTTATTAAAAATCTCGCGGTAACTCTTTGATTTTCTGGGACAAAAGTAGCCTATGTCATTCTCCAGAGCTTTAACTACTATATTCACGCAAAAAATCTTGTATAGGCATTTTGAATTTTAGCGTTTAAACTATTGTGAGTGATTTCCATTATACATCTCTCACACCCGGCTTTACTCACGCGTTTAGTCTCAACCGCGACGCCCGTGCCCTGTGAAAAATACCTCGGAAAGGGTTCAAAAATAGTCGGGCTAATGTCGACTAAATCCTTGAGTAAAGCCGGGTGTGAGAAGGCAATAATTCTATAGGCGTTTTTTATGTTCGTATCTGTGATGTTCCGAGGTTAATTGTAACTGTGTGTCATTTTGTTACAGCGACGCGCGAAGCTGCGTTCACCTACGCGATAACATCAGCGGGCGTCACGCACGCGCTCAGCACGGCCTGCGCGCGCGGCGACTTGCCCGCGTGCGGCTGTACCTCCAACAGGTACCAAGTTTTGTCTCTCTGCTCTCTTCTCTTCTCTTTTCTCTTCTCTTCTCACTTCTCTTCTCTCTGGACTGGTTTCCGTACTTAAACGTTTCCGTCTGTTATGCGTGCATTGAAGTGTTGTCTCATCATGATCAACCCATCGACGGCTCACTATAGAGCACGGGTCTCCTCTCAGGGTGAGAAGGCTTTTGCCCATAGTCTATCTCGCTGGCCCAGTGCGGATTGACAGACTTCACACACCTTTGACAACGTTATGGAGAACTGTCAGGCATGCAGGTTTCCTCACGATGTTTTTCTAGGTGTCTGGGATCAACCCCCCCGACCTCTGATTAGGAGGCGGGCTTCCTAACCACTGGACCATCACAGCTTTTTTTTGTCACATCACGGCAAGTTGTGTTACACACGAGCAATATTTACCAGCCTTCTCTTTGGATTCTTAAAATTTTAGTGAATTTGTTGATATTCCTACATGTTCACCAGGCGGCGGTCCCCAAGTCCATCAGAGCAGTTCCAGTGGGGCGGGTGTGGGGAGGCAGCCTACGGCGCCAGGTTCGCGAGGCGGTTCCTCGACTCCAGGGAGATGGAGGCAGACGCGAGGAGTCTGATGAATCTGCACAACAACCGAGTCGGCAGGAAGGTGAGCGAGGTATCTACTGACTACACATTATGAGCATGTAGAGAAGAGGTGGAAGACCTTCTTCTACTAAAGGTACGCAACGATTGAATCAAAGACGACACTAGCGGTCGGAACCCCGAGGCGGTATCAGTTAATGAGTCCCCTGAATCCTTTATCGATTTTTTTCATGGATTTGCAGCAATCCGAATTGAAAACAATACTATAAATTCACCATGAAGCTCAAGCGAAGGTCGGGTGTTTTTTTTTTACTTTTACTGAAATTATCAGTTGGTAGGTACCTACTTACCAGTTATAACTAACACTGTATAGACAGGGGGAGACCTATGATTATGAGAGCCTCCAACCCCAATCTGACTCTTACTTACTGAACTTGGGAAATAACTACAGAATATTTCACAAGGTTTAAAGGTCCCGACAAACAGATCATAGTCGTTAGGTATTATGGGTTGAATTTTTTGTAGTCCTGCTAAAAAGAATAACCTTCCTTCAAACATAGTTCAAAGACATACCACAATTTTCGTCACTGGCAGCAAGCGTGCCGTAGCTTAGTGGTCGAAGCGTCGGGCGCGATCCCAGGAGACGCGGGTTCGATTTCTGCCGGTCAGCAATTTTTAATATGTATTTAAAATTATTTAGATAGTTCAAAGAGGCACATATCCTAGTTCAGTTGGTGGAGTTGGAACAGACTAAAACCAATCTAGGTAATTGATAATACGAGAACAGATCCATAAAACAAAATTAGAAATCCAGTATTATTTATCCTCCCCATAAAATATTAGTAATTAAAGAAAACACGGTTTCCTTGAAGAAATTTTCATTACACGTAACACTTTAGCCCGTCAGCGTCAGCACATAATTCCATCTTATTGAATCAACATTCCAGATCTTACCATCTTACAATCTTACAAATTACTGTTTAATATTGATGAGTGATCTCTTAAAACCAGGGTCGGCTCTAGTCGTTGTAACGCCCGGGTGCAATTAATACCTACCCTGGCGCCCTTTAGTTGGCGCGTTCAAAATGGAATCATCATCGTCATGAACCGATAGACGTCCATGACTGCTGGACATAGGTCTCTTGTAGGGACTTCCACTGGTGCCAAGGTCTTGCGCCGCTTGAATCCAGCGGCTCCCTGCAGTTATATTTTTACCAATGATTAGGAATTTGGGTGAAAATGGTGCAATTATAAATGAATAAATTTTGGATATATTTTGGATTCGCTTGGAATAAATTTTTCAAAAACCCCGTGGGAGTTCATTGATTTTCTAAGAAAAAAAGTAGCCTGTGGCACTCTCCATATCTTTAACTACACATAGCCATGCTAAACGCCGATCCGTTGCTGGCGTGATTGAAGGACAAACCAATAAACTAACAATTTCCCTTTTGTGATAATGGGTAGTGATGTTGGGATTCAATAGCCTGCAAGCTTGCAGCATAATATATTTAATTTTAATTTATTTATCCCCGTGGATGCGAGGAATAGACGAGTAAAAAGTATTTTTAAGAAGCTTGTTAAAATAAAAGAGCTTGACTTTGTCGATAATTCAGAAATATTTAATTTAAATAGAGAGAGCGCCGTTACATATACCCTACACCATGGGTAGGTAAAGCCGGCTCTGCTTTAAACGTAGCAAACCCCATTCCAATGGCAATTGATACGCAAATAGGGTTCAGCATAATTTCTGCAGTAGCAGTCAGTCGTAATGTTAGGGCAATTTCTTCAAATGCATCCTTAATGTGTGTAAATGGTATAAGAACCCCGTATGAAATTACACGCGCAAATCATAGTGTCTCTAGCAGAGCGCCAGCTAAAGACATAAATACGAATGATTTTTATATAGTTAGTTATAGTTTTATAGTTTATACTTCTCGGTAGGAAAGGCATTCCGAACCAGTGGTAAATGGGGTAAATGCCTCTGACTATTCAAAAATACTTGTAAAAGTTTAATTGTTTTTTTTTTTTAAATAATCGCCTATCTAACGAGAAAATGGTGGATAAGATACCTCAAACCGCTAGGTTTAGAAACATGAAAGCAAGGTAATTTTCTTTTTAATGTAGAAAACAAAGAAAATATTTTTAGTAATTTCATCCGAGCGAAGCCGGGGCGGGACGGGTTAGCCAATCTCTATTCCCTCTCAAAACTTCAAAACAATAGAAAAAAATTCATGTCTTCATATTTTTATAGTTTACACTTTTTAATATATTTAAGTAATTTGTAAACGAATTTAATGATTCTTTCGTAGTTTTATTTTAAAGTATCCGTTTTGGTCTTTAACTTTTAATTTGCTTTGTAAGAAGGATATATTTTCCATTTTATAAAGTTTTGGTTCCATTTGATAAAACCTCCGGAGACAGACCTACGTAATGCTGTATTACAAGGTACCTACTTGAATTGTTTGTGACCTGTTTTTAATGATTGTGAATGTTGTTACAATTTATCGTTGGCATATCTAATAAAAAATAAAATAAAATAAAAGTCGAAAATACAGGTAAGTGCTTATTGCTCTTCAATATAGTTAATTTCACTTAGATGCGTATCCCCTACTCAAATAACATATTATAGGTTAAAATTACCATGCATTTTCTGCAGGTTTCCTCGAAAGAACCCGGGGGTCCAATTACGGTACTGTGCAAAAGTATAGGGTATTTCTGAAGGTGCATAATCGCCCCAGGGTGCGAAGGAACATCATGATTTTGCTTCCCATGTTGTATAGCTTCAAATTCAAGGTGCCTATTTGTAGCCATTAGAACCAATTTTGGTTGCAAGTTGGTTCCCAGGCCAAAGTGTAGGATAGCTATTACCTACCTTATCTCAAATTGCATCATCACTTATCATCATGGAAGATCGGAGAGCGCAAATTTAAAGACTCAAACAGGCTAAAAGATTGAATCCTTATTATCTAACTTATGTTATAAATGCGAAAGTGTGTCTGTCTGTCTACTAACTTTTCACGGCTCATCCGTTTCCCGATTTTGACGGGCTCAAAGATGGTTTGCAGCCCGGGGAAAGACCATACAGGCTACTTTTTATCTCAGAAAATCAAAGAGTTCTAACGGAATTTTTGTAAAGGGCTAAGATTTAGGCTGAGATCTGTAGAGCGCACTTTGACTTAGCTCAGACTTAAGATTGAGTTAAAATGAGACTGAGATTTATGTGAGAGATATAGCTCTGTCTCGTTTTAACTCTGTCTTAAGTCTAAGCAAAGTCAGAGTGCGCTCCATAGACGAACGAAGTAGGGGACGTCATCTAGTTATTATAAACGCGAAAGTGTTTGTTTTTTGGGTTTTGATTTTTTTTGGAAGATACCCGAGACAGGTCGAGACTAGATGATAATTGGGGTATAAAGCGGGGGGCGCCCCGCACACCCGCACGTCACCCGCGCTCGCATTGGGTTAGCGCGGGGGCTGTGCGGGTGTGCGGGGCGTTCCCTCCTGGACTGCCATTTATTCTAAGATCTTACTAGATAGGTATATAGGTCCTAGGGTACTAAAAGTCTATAGGTTGTATCTATATGTACAATGTACTCTGTGGTTGTATCATAAACTGAACGCGTAGTTATTTATCAGTAGAAAGCTCACACAAACTTTTACAGAAATGTAAGCTTACCTTATGTAGGTATACATTAACTTTTTATTACTCACTGTAGGCTTCTGCTTCTGTACAATTACCGCCATATTGGTTTTATTTTTTTTAACTCGTTCCCGCGCACGCAATGATCATCTTCTTAACAGATAACAAATTGTGGCAGTTTTAAATAATTTCTGCCGTTTCCTTTTACTATTGACTGTATTATTCTTTTTTATTGAATAAAATTACTTAATATACGCTTTTAATGCCTTGCCATTTGTACTCGATACTAAACAGTATTTTTATTATTTTATCTTTAAGTTTAATTTTAAATGATAGTTAAGAAAAGTCTGCTTTCGTATTATTATTGTTGGCGTGAGTATCACACGAGACTCAAATACCTACATATGTATTATGTAGGTATTTTGAGTTAGAGGCACAGTCTAAAGATAATTAATTAACTCAATCGACCGTCCAAGACTAAGGGAGACGTTTACACAGAGCAATCGATGGGGTGGAAACACAGACCACATGTGGGTGGGAAGGACCACGTCAACTGCACACAACCCTTTTATTAGTCGGTGACAGCCACACCACAAATGCGTCCTAGGTACATCAATGACTATAATGCTGCCTGTTATAGTGATGCCTAGCTCTTTCGCAAATATCAAGGACGTTTGGACACTGATTTTTTAACACTGTAGTAAGGGTCTATAAAACTGCTAAACCCCATACTACTTATTCTTAATTCCAGGTTAACTCATTTCTAAAGCTCCCACTTTTCCCTGTCAATAAATGCATTAAAAAATTATTTTACCATTTTTTACAGACGGTAAAAGACTTAGTTCGGAGAGAGTGCAAATGTCATGGCGTATCCGGTTCCTGTGCGTTACGAACATGTTGGCGAGCTCTGCCGCCATTCCGAGCGGTCGGCGCGGCGCTGCGGGACAAGTACCAGCGAGCCAGGCTCGTCACGCCGCACCCGCCGCCTGCCACGCATGCGCCGCAGACACATCTTGTTATACGAAGGTACTTACTTGTAAGATGAGGGTAGTGCGATAAAAAAAAATTGCCACCCTTGGAGCTCCAAGTGCTAGGACGCTGTCATGTGATCCGAGACGTGAAGCGAGACGCTGTCGATCTCACACAGACCACCACCTATAGACGCCTAATAGCTAGACACCCCCGATCGCCAAGCTTAGGCAGCTGCTTAGCATAAAAGCCGGCCCACCCACACCCCTTCAAACCCTCATTCCGCACATTGTCTTGATTACGTGACTTTTGAGTCCACCAATCACAACAAAGCATTCTCCCCTGTCCCCCGCCGACATTTAACTATTTTGTTTTCATGCAAAACCTTGTATATGCGTACTCTTGAGGTTGAATTTTCTGTGTAAAAGAGATAAGAATTTACGAGGTAGCGAGAGGCGAAACTTATGTTGTAGTGTGACTGAATTGTACTTTACTCCGTTGTAATAAGAGTCGCTTTTTATTCAAAACCATTTGTTTTCTCATCCGACTGCGTTGAAAAGACAAATCAGGCCAAATCTTGCACCTTTCAACCTAAATAGTATACAAAAATTGAGAACAGATATTTTTTACTAAGTACATATTATATTAAAATCAACAGGTCAAGACAAAACGCAGGCATCGGCAGGCAGCCCCGCAAGTCGGAGCTGGTGTTCCTGGAGGCGTCGCCCTCGTACTGCGAGCCCGACCCCCTGACCGGCTCTCTGGGCACGCACGGACGACACTGCAACAGGACCTCAAGGGGTAAGTGAGACAGGACGGATTTACCCCGCAAGACTTTTGTCCTAGATTAAGTATTTAGCTATTACTAGCTTATGCTCGCGACTTCGTCCGCGTGGACTACACAAATTTCAAACCCCTATTTCACCCCCTTAGAGGTTGAATTTTGAAAAATCCTTTCTTAGCGGATGCCTACGTCCTAATAGCTATCTGCATGTCAAATTTCAGCACGATCCGTCCAGTAGTTTGAGCAGTGCGTTGATAGATCAGTCAGTCAGTCAGTCAGTCAGTCAGTCACCTTTTCCTTTTATATATATAGATTATAAACTAGGATAAACATAATGACGTAAACTGAAAAAAACTAATTAAATCGATCAAATAACAAAAAAGTTATAAGCATTTAAATATCTCTGATTAGACAGAGATAGCGATATAGGATTTTGACGTCACACCTTACTAATGCATATTCTGTGCTAATGTCATAGTAGCTTCGTGCGGTGTTTTTTAATATTTAATTATGTTAAAAATAACGAAAATTCTATTTTTTTAAATTGATATTTTCATTCCAGGGGAAGAAGGCTGTGAAACTCTCTGCTGTGGTCGCGGCTACAACACAGTAAGGACCGAAGAGGAAACGAAATGTAACTGCCGTTTCCATTGGTGTTGCAGAGTGTCGTGCGACAAGTGCATCACTCGCACAGAGTTGCATATTTGCAAGTGAGCGCCATCTAGCAACGAGTAGCGAAAATAATAAGAAAATAAAATTGTGCCCGAAAAAAAATGACGAAGAATTTTTTTGGACGGTTCTTTAATAATTCAAACCATAATCAGAAATTATATCGGAGAAATCGAAACATTACATAATAAAATTATAATGTAGATTTTCTATTTAAACAAAAAAAAAGTTGACATTTCTATTTAAATCAAAATTATAATTTTTGAGTGTTATTCTTATTCAATTACTTCAGTTTGTTTAAATGGACTTTACAAAGTTAAATAATACCTAATTAAATCATTTTACGATTTTTGAAAAGGTTGTTACTAATTGATAACAAGGCAATACTAATCAATGTGTTTCAATAAAATTTTCCAAATCTGTGAACTGGAGTTTTTCCAAATCTGTGAAGAGGATTTACAATTGAAAAGGTTTTTATTAATATTAGTTATCAACTATTATTGTGTTTTAATTAGATTTTCAAAATCTGTGAATAATTATTATTATTACTGTACTTAAATGTTTATTTTAATTACATAACTATGTTAAAACATGTATAATGTTAGTTAAGTGTTATTAATGTACCTACTTAATTTTTGACATTTTGTAAATACATCGCCAGTATTTTGTATTTTTAATGACTATAGACAAGCATTTAACATAATTAAGACTCGGCGGCTTTAAAATTATACATTTAAGATTTGTTTAGCAGCTATCAAAATGTCCACTTCTAAAAAGTATAATTTTAGATATTAATTTTTATATTTGAAATATTATGTATGAGTAATTTCATCATGCTCGTAATCGAAATGTTAAAAGAAGCGTTATCTAATCCTGCAGTTTCTTTTATCATCTTTACTTAATTTAAATTGCTACAAACTTCACCTTTATTACTATTTTTTGCACTGCTCTTTGGTGTGCCAACTAGCGACGAGTAGCTTGTTGTAAAAATTAAAAAAACGTAGCCGTAACGTAACGTAGAATTATTAAACTCGAACATTAAATTTAAAAATGCTTTTTTTAGTAATGCGACATTTATCGATAGATTTTGCCCACAGGCCATACTAAATACCTAATTAAAATAACCTGCGGCGGTGACTTAAATAATCTTTTTACGTAACATTACTATACTCATTCAATAGTGATAGTAATTTAAGTACCTTTATACCTAATTATTATTATACATTCGTCTATATTAAGTGGACAAAAATATCATAAGTATGCATTCCTTTTAGCCTAAGACCTAACTTATTCATATCACAATACGATTTTAAATAAACTTTTTCACGTGCATATAATATTTGTTTCATTGTAATAACCTCTGACCTATAACAACTAATAATTTAAAACCGGAAATACCTACTAGAATTAAAATTGTGTAGAGTCTGTTATCAGGAATAGTTAATTATATAATTTTTTTGACGATTCAAAACTGCTGAACTAATTTTGATTAATAATAGTATTAAGTGAGTAGTTTCCATAAATAACATTTTTTTGGAGTAGGTATAATTATTATGGTTATTCTATGGATGAGGGAATATCATACTGAAGGTGATTCGAAGCAACACAATGCGTTTTTCAAAATCAACGTAACAAAATCGAATCAAGGTGGGTTTAAAAACGTATTTACTACTTTGTCACCTCTGCCACCTCTTAGAGCTTTAGGAATAAGATGTCTGGTAATATTAACTATGAAAATATATGTCACAAACGAATATGCTTTATAATGCTTAATATTTACCCTTTAAAGTACCTATTAAATCGAATAATTGAAACGCTAAATAAGCTTCAGTCTCATTAAAAGTTATCTCAAAGGAGCAATCCGGAAATCCCCTTACAAAGACTTAGAAGACGATAGCCACGTTTCAAAGAAAAGTTTTAACTTACTGAATCTTGTTCAATTAAAAAATTGTCATTTGTAGGTACCTAGTCTAAGTTGGAGACAGTTTCAGCTTTATATTTTCGTCAGTAGTAGTCACTTTATTTACTCATACTTATCGGAACATACCTAGGGTAAGAATCAATGAATTGTGTAATTAATAATTGATTACACTATCACAGGAATTTTAATGGATACAAAGATTGCAACTAGTAACAGTGTCACTCGATGGGGAAAAAATCGATGTATTCCCACTGAGTCACACTGTGACACGATTGAGTGTGACTCATTGGGAACTTACCCAAATGGTGTAACTTTTCACCGACTTTCTTTGATATAGGTAATATTATAATTAAGTAGATAAATACTTATCTATCTAGATCAGAAGGGCTATAGCCCTTGCTTAACAAGTGTGGCTTGATATACTTTGAGATGGCATGCAGATTTCCTCACCATTTTTTCCTTCACCATTAAGCGATAGAGTGAATGAAAAAGAAGCGATAATATTTTTTGATATTTATTTGTCTGCATAAGTATTATAATAACAGGTTAGTAAGTTAGCAGTAAATTTTATTATTATCGCTCCTAAATAAATCAGAAGATAGGTAAGTGCCTAGACCAAAACTAGTCTACCTGTGTTACCCAACAGACAAAAACGCTTTCTGTTAAATAAACCTTACGAGTGATTTTTTGGTTACAAGATATGCCTAGAGCCCGGTCTGTTCTTGACTATTTACAAAGATTCTACATAAGTAACAATTTAAAAGTATACTAGGTATGTACCTACCTATGTACCTAATTAATTACTAGCCCTACCTACCTACGCTTCATAGTTAATACAGGTACCTACCATTATACTTATTAACCAAATTAGGAACAATCAATGGATTGAGTAACCAAACCGACCTACTACAGTAAACTCTATTGGTACCTAGGTACTAAGTACATAAGTAGGTTGTTGGGACAAAGGTAGTTACACAATAGTACCTAATGTTTTGGTGCCTGCTTATTAGGTGTTATCAAAATTTTGGCTGACAGGAACCGTAGCAATGTGAATTATATGCAATACAAAATCCTATAAATCTCTGTTTGTGATAGTTGGTACAATAAATTATGCGTGACATTTTCTCGCCATAAACTACGTGATAAAATAAATTCACTTGACGTGTAATCAGATACTAGCCGTAATTTACCAAAACGAGATTTATATGCAAATTAAATGTGAAATACAAGCGATTTGGCTAGATTTTAATTTAATTATTTTTTGTTTACTTTCCCTCCATTTTTAAACGAAGACTGTAGTTATTTCTACTCGCTAAAGGATGGCGGTAGTAGCGCAGTTTCCTCACATAATATACGTGAATTTAATATAAAGTACTGAAGTAAAAATAATACATAAACTTTCTATGTTTAACTATCCTATATTCTTATATAAACTTACACTAAATAAATTGGGTTTTCCTTTTATTTCCAAATTCATAATAGTGTGCAATGTGCATAATAGCGATAATAGCATTGACAATAATTTCAAGCAGCAAGTTTGACAGATGAGAATTGAGATGACAGTGACAACAACAACAATTTTAATTGTCAAACTTTGTTTTAATTTTCGTTTATATTTTGATCTATTATTTTTAAATTAAAATAATAGAAACAAGCAAATAAATTTGATGAAAACGCTAAAAAATGCCAAAACCAACGTGTGTTCAGTGCAGTTCAAACGATTCCTTGCTTTGGCGGAGCGCAGAGAACGGTCAAATATGCAATGAGTGTCATTTAGCAAACACAGCTAATAAAGAAATAAAAGCCGATGTAGCTGCTATAAAAACTGAATATGAGGATAAGGAAGACTCTGAGAGTAAAAATGGGAAGCCTGAGGGTGAAACAACACCCGCTAAAGCCACAGGAAAGGGGACGCGAAAGAGTACAAGATCTACTAGGTAAGACCTGTTGTAAAAATATCAGAATATCTATTAATTCCTGTTTATTGCAATATAATGCCAAGAAAACCTCTACCTTTATGTAATTAATAGTCACAACCCTCGAGCAATAAAGAATACAACACAGTCTTGACTGTAACATTAAAACAATGTCTTCTAGGTACAAAACAAAGACGCCTGCCCCAACTACGTCCAAGCCATCTGCACCGCGCGGTAGAGGCAGGCGGAGCATCTTCAAAAGGCAGCCGTTAAAAGCACCAACAGCCACTGCCACTGTAGTTACAAGTGACTCTTTATTTTTTAAGGTTTGTAACTTCCTGAGGTTTTAAAGATTGTGACTATAAACGGTATCCAGTGCGAGTCGGACTCACACACGAAGAGCTCAGCACCATTGTACAAGAAATCTGAAACCAGTGTAGTAAAAATTTGGAAGTTAATGACAACGCAATCTTAAATGGTTTAGTAAACTATTTTGAGAACACAAATCTTAAATTTTTCTTGTGATGAAACCACAAATTCATGGTTTTCAGATTTTGTCCTTTACTAGTGCTATAGGACAACCTGCCAAATTTCAGGATTCTAGCTCAACGAGAAGTATCCTATAGGTTTTGATACCCTATTTTTGCCAGATACAACAGAACGACAGACAACAAAGTGAGGTTTCTTAAATAAGGGTTCCTTTTTAGGGTTCTATACCTCAAAAGGAAAAGCGGAACCCTTATAGGATCCCTTTGTTGTCTGTCTGTCTGTCAAGAAACCTACAGGGTACTTCCCGCTGACCTAGAATCATGAAATTCGGCAGGTAGCTAGGTCTTATAGCAGACATTAGGGTAAAAATCTGAAAACCATAAATTTGTGGAAAGGGCTTCACTTGTGCATTCTAAAACAGATTTTTATGCATCATAGTTTTTGAATTACCGTGCAAAATGTCGAATAATTACGACTAGTACGGAACCCTCGTTGCACGAGCCTGACTTGCACTTGGCCGGTTTTTTCCTTTTATGGACGGAAACGAGGTACGGAAACCTAAAATTCTCCTATTCTCTCTCTCACAGAAAAATTGATGGTCTTTATTTCCAGGGTTCCTACATGCAAGTAGGAGACATAGTGTCCATGCTGGACGTTGATGGAGGAACTTACTACGCTCAAATCCGAGGGTTCCTCACCGATCAGTATTGTGAGAAGAGTGCCGTTGTAACCTGGCTGCTACCAACCAAGGCCAGCCCTCCGCCGGAGAAAGGGTTTGATCCTGCTACTTATATTATAGGTAACTAACTAACCTGATTTTTATTTTCAAACTAGTCGATGCACGTGACTTCATACGTGTGGATTTAGGTTTCTAAAAATCCTTATGTCGTCACGATAAAGTGGGAACGCAGTCTTACTGAGAGAACCAATGCGCGGCCAAATAGGCGCCTTCGCCCTTCACCAAACGCCAAATGGATCAATAAGTCACCTCTTAGGCCCTGTATCCACCTAAGCGGGGCGGAGAGGAGATGTGTACAGTAAACCAATCAGATTTTTAAAAGATGACATGATAAGTTTTTCACGTCATCTATTTTGAATCTGATTCGTCGATTGAACGTATCTCCTCTCCTCTCCGCTTAGGTGGAGACTGGACCTGACGCAGGTACAAGGTCTTCTTCATGGTGTTTGGCGGCTGTGCAGCGCTATCGAGACCCTGTATCACGTTTACCGTTGCCGATCTATTGTGATCGTCCCCATTTTACAGTTCTTGCCGCCTCGTCCGGGTGCAATATTATGTGTTTCCCTAGGTGAAGACAATGTTTTTTAAAAATAAAAAGAATATTAGCCATGTTAAACGACTAATATTCCCCTTTCCTCTCCAACTAAGCATCAAGCTTGTGCTAGGAGTAGGTACGACAATAGTGCAACGGGAGGGGTTTGAACCGTCGACCTTTTTCGGTTTTCAGTCCACTTCTTTACCTGTTGAGCTATTGAGGCTCTAAAAGCTATTGAGGTTTATGCATTAGCCCCTAACATTGATAGATCGTAGGAGCGTTTCCGCGTCCTCTTGACAGAGCCTACACTTATCTGTTGGTACAAGGTCAGATCTTTTTAAGTGGACTTCTTTTTATTGTTATAGGACCAGAAGAAGACCTCCCTCGCAAGCTGGAGTACATGGAGTTCGTGATGCATGCGCCGTCAGATTACTACAAGGCGAGCAACAGCCCCTACCCTCTCACAGACAATGAAGTTAATAACTACAATGGCTTTGTTTGGACGAGTCTTGAACCTCAAGTGAAAACATAGTTAAGTGATGAACTAGCAGATGCCCGACGTGTGCTACTACGCTAAAAAACTCATTTTCGCATTATTGCCTTTCTACTGAAGTCTATAACGGACATAGCTAGGTAGAAACATTTTGTCTTTTATATAATACTAGCTGATACCCGCGACTTCGTCCGCGTGGATTTTTAAAAATCCTGTGAGAGCTCTTTAATTTTTCGGGGTAGCCTATGTCCTTCCCCGGGATGTAAGCTAACTGTACCAAATTTCATCAAAATCGGTTAAACTGTTGGGCCGTGAAAAGCTAGCAAACAGACAGACACACTTTTGCATTTATAATATTAGTATAGATTAAGATTATGTTGTAAGTTGTGTAAATAATAAAATGAATTTGTTCAAATTTATAGTGTTTCTTATGTCCTATTTTGATAATCAGCCGAATCCTAAAAAAAACTGGTCAAATGCAAGTTCTACTCGCACATGAAGGTGTCAGTCTCTAACTGAGACTGTCCGCCCCTGTCCGTCGTGTCTGTCAAGAAAACCTATAGGGTACTTCCCGTTGACCTAGCATCATGAAATTTGGTAGGTAGGTAGGTCTTATAGCACAATCCGAAAACCGTGAACTTGTGGTTACATCACAGAGAAAAAAAACCGGCCAAGTGCGAGTCAGGCTCGCACAATGAGGGTTCCTTACTACAGTCGTATTTTTTCGACATTTTTCACGATAATTCAAAAACTATGATGCATAAAAATAAATAAAAATCTGTTTTAGAATGTACAGGTGAAGACCTTTCATATGATACCCCACTTGATATAGTCACTCACTTCGAAAGTTGAAAATACTAATTATTAGTTCATGACCACAATTTAATTTGTTTTGTGTGATCTAACCCTAAATTCACGGTTTTCAGATTTTTCCCCAAATGTCAGCTATAAGAACCTACCTGCCCAATTTCATGATTCTAGGTCAACGGGAATTACCCTGTAGGTTTCTTGACAGACAGACAGACAACAAAGTGATCCTATAAGGGTTCCGTTTTTCCTTTTGAGGTACGGAACCCTAAAAATGAACAAATATTATTATTTTCAAACTTAGATAACTATACCAAGTGTAGGTAGGTACATTCTAAAACAGATTTTTATTCATAATAGTTATTGATTTATCGTGTAGAAGTCATGGAAGAAGAAGAAAAGAAGTAAGTACAGAGTTATCTCTATTATGTAATCAAAATATAAATGACAGAGCCAAAAATCAATGGGCGTTAACCATTTTGAGTTACCAACCAATCACAAACATATTTTTAAAAAACATTTGAAAAATTTTAAAACATAGTTTTGTTTGTGATCAGTACTCAGCACTAGATGGCGCTAGATTCCTTTATTTTATTTTAAAGTAGGTTTGTCTTTTGTACAAATTGTATTTTAGTTGCTTTATCAAATTAAAAAATACTATGTACCATAACATTACCATCTTGTCATAGTAAATTGTTGTAAAATAATAGCACAATCAAATCACAATACGAAAATTTAAAAAAGAAAAAAACGTTTATTTTTGAAAGCTGTGCCCGACGATCAACGAGTCTATTGTGATCTGTGGACTAAACGCATGTTTTTTTGTCTATGGTTTGTTTTTATGCCGGTGGCCGGTGCTGTTGTTTTGATCTTTTGATAATTACAAAATAAACATAAGATTTATGATTTTATCAAAATAAAAGTTTTACATAATAATTATTGCAATCTAAATCAAATCAGTGATTAATCGAACAAAGAATAGATATTGTAAATTCACGCAAAAATGAGTCGCAAAGAAGCTCTCTCGTCGTTTATTCAACAAATTCACGGACGCCCAGTTGTCGTGAAACTTAACAGCGGGGTCGATTACAGAGGTAAATAACTAATAAGGAGCCTTTAGTTATATTATTTTATTACATACAGAAGATATTATTTAGTTTTTTGTTGCGTATAAGTTTGATTTGTTAGATTAAAGTTAGGTTATGTTTATTTCCAATTCGGTGCAGTGCTGAATTTATTGCTCTAAAATAGTACTTTTGACATGTATAATAATAAATAGTAAATACCATGTTATCTAAGAAGAGCTATTCCCTAATTCTGAACAAAAAATTTATTCTACAAGTTGTCAAACAGAACCCAGACACTGGCGATCAAGTTAAGCAAAGGTTCTAAGGCTGAGATCTATAGAGCGCACTTTGACTTTGCTCAAACTTAAGATTGAGTTAAAACGAGACAGATTTATGTGAGATATATAGCTCTGTGTCATTTTAACTGTCTTAAGTCTAAGCAAAGGCAGAGTGCGCTCTATAGATCTCAGCCTAAGAAACGTAGTGATTATATTCTCTTTGGCCTAAGGTTGAGATCTATAGAGCACACTTTGACTTTGCTCAGGCTTAAGACACTGTTAAAACGAGACAGCGATATATTGCTGACTTAAATCCATCTCTTTTACTAAAAATTGAGTCGAAGCAAAGTTAAAGTGTGCCTTGGATAAGTGTGCTCTATAGATCTCAACCTCATACTCGTGGTTGCAAGGAAGAAATTTTTACTCTTTAGAAAAATTTTTCCAACATGATAAAAAGTGATTTTGACATTTCATTGTTGAACATTCTTTTTAACAAATTTTATTATAGTGCCTATATTCGCTTGGTTTTTAACATTTACAATAATTGTTCTTACCAAAGATGTAAAATGTTATGGTATACTTATTACTCGTGCTAAGTTTAATATTATGATTTGCCTGTAGGTATTTTATAAAAAAAAATTGTGCTTAGTAATCTCCGCTGTCTACTATATTATTTGTATGCCAATATGGCTAATATGCTGGACTATGTTTATTAGAGTTAACACCTTATGTACCTACCCACATTATGCAAATAAAGAATTGTATTGTATTGTATCTATATATATATAACTAGTATTTTGCTCGCTGCTCGAGCTGCTAAAGCAGCTCTCGAGGTCTATAATCGCCAATTTGAATAAATAAAAAAAGTTTTAAATTTTGTATGAAAAAATAAATTCCGCCATTTTGAATTTTTTTTCCATCCATCGAGTAGACCTTCGGATCCTGATCATCTCTTGCCAAGAAACCACTCTTCCATCTGTCATACCCTCCGAGATGGACGCCGATGAAATTTGTATGGCGGCCATCTTTTTTTCGGAATTTTAAATTTTTTTTCCAATTTTTGGCAATTGGATGAGGTTTCGAATGACATTTGCTCGAGCACCTCCCACCTATCTTCAATACCTTGAGCGTGCCCTTCACCCGTCTCCGAAATCCTCAATCATCAGCTCCCTCCATATGTTGCCCTAAAGGAATCTTTGTCTTCTGTACGAAAGTATTAGTGAAAAAAAAAAGTTTCATACAAAATTTTACAGGAGGAAATTTTTTGAAAATCTCGGCCGCCATCTTGTTTTTCAATTTTTTTTTACTTTTTCTAAAAACCGTTTACTAATATCTGCAAGACCTGCAAGTTGTAACAAAATCGGTTGGAAAACAAAAAAGTTACAAAAGTCAGGTCGGCCGCCATCTTGTTTTTCTGAAATGTCATAATTTTTCCCTACTCGAATCCCACTTCTGAACATATCTCCCATACATTATTATATCATTTTCTATCTCTTTCTAGGAGAACAATTATGTCAATCAGTGAGTCAGTGGTAATTGAGCTATATATAGTATAACTAGTATTTTGCTCGCTGCTCGAGCTGCTAAAGCAGCTCTCGAGGTCTATAATGGCCATTTTGAATAATAAAAAATTTTGTATGAAAAAATAAATTCCGCCATTTTGAATTTTTTTTCCATCCAACGAGTAGACCTTCGGACCCTGATCATCTCTTGCCAAGAAACCACTCTTCCATCTGTCATACCCTCCGAGATGGACGCCGATGAAATTTGTATGGCGGCCATCTTTTTTTCGGAATTTTAAATTTTTTTTCCAATTTTTGGCAATTGGATGAGGTTTCGAATGACATTTGGTCGAGCACCTCCCACCTATCTTCGATACCTAAAGCGTGCCCTTCACCCGTCTCCGAAATCCTCAATCATCAGCTCCCTCCATATGTTACCCTAAAAGAATCTTTGTCTTCTATATGAAACCATAAGTGAAAAAAAAAAGTTTCATACAAAATTTTACAGGAGGGAATTTTTTGAAAATCTCGGCCGCCATCTTGTTTTTCAAATTTTTTTCACTTTTTCTAAAAACCGTTTACTAATATCTGCAAGACCTGCAAGTTGTAACAAAATCGGTTGGAAAACAAAAAAGTTACAAAAGTCAGGTCGGCCGCCATCTTGTTTTTCTGAAATGTCATAATTTTTCCCTACTCGAATCCCACTCCTGAACATATCTCCCATACATTATTATATCATTTTCTGTCTCTTTCTAGGAGAACAATTATGTCAATGAGTCAGTCAGTGAGTCAGTGAGTGGTAATTGAGCTATATATAGTATAATAACTAGTATTTTGCTCGCTGCTCGAGCTGCTAAAGCAGCTCTCGAGGTCTATAGTCGCCATTTTGAATAATAAAAAAATTTGTATGAAAAAAAAAAATCCGCCATTTTGAATTTTTTTTCCATCCATCGAGTAGACCTTTGGATCCTGATCATCTCTTGCCAAGAAACCGTTCTTCCATCTTTCATACCCTCCGAGATGGACGCCAATGAAATTTGTATGGCGGCCATCTTTTTTTCGGAATTTTGAATTTTTTTTCAAATTTTTGGCAATTGGATGACGTTTCGAATGACATTTGCTTGAGCACCTCCCACCTATCTTCAATACCCTCAGCGTGCCCTTCACCCGTCTCCGAAATCCTCAATCATCAGCTCCCTCCATATGTTGACCTAAAGGAATCTTTGTCTTCTATATGAAACCGTGATTGAAAAAAAAAGTTTCATACAAAATTTTACAGGAGGAAATTTTTTGAAAATCTCGGCCGCCATCTTGTTTTTCCAATTTTTTTTACATTTTCTAAAAATCGTTTACTAATATCTGTAATAACTGCAAGTTGTAACGAAATCGGTTGGAAAACAAAAAAGTTACAAAAGTCAGGTCGGCCGCCATCTTGTTTTTCTGAAATGTCATAATTTTTCCCTACTCGAATCCCACTCCTGAACATATCTCCCATACATTATTATATCATTATCTGTCTCTTTCTAGGAGAACAATTATGTCAATGAGTCAGTCAGTGAGTCAGTGAGTGGTAATTGAGCTATATATAGTATAACTAGTATTTTGCTCGCTGCTCGAGCTGCTAAAGCAGCTCTCGAGGTCTATAATGGCCATTTTACACAATTTAAAAAAAGTCATACATTTTCTATGAAAAAAAAAATCCGCCATTTTGAATTTTTTTTCAAGTCATCGAATAGACCTTCGGATCTTGATCATCTCTTGCCATGAAACCACTCCCATCTTTCATACCCTCCGAGATGGACGCGGATGAAATTTGTATGGCGGCCATCTTTTTTTCGGAATTTTAAATTTTTTTTCAAATTTTTGGCAATTGGATGAGGTTTCGAATGACATTTGCTCGAGCACCTCCCACCTATCTTCGATACCTCGAGCGTGCCCTTCACCCGCCTCCGAAATCCTCAATCATCAGCTCCCTCCATGTGTTGCCCTAAAGGAATCTTTCTCTTCTATATGAAACTATAAGTGAAAAAATAAAGTTTCATACAAAATTTTACAGGAGGAAATTTTTTGAAAATCTCGGCCGCCATCTTGTTTTTCCAATTTTTTTCACTTTTTCTAAAAATCGTTTGCTAATATCTAAAATAACTGCAAGTTTAAACAAAATCGGTTAGAAAACAAAAAAGTTACAAAAGTCACGTCGGCCGCCATCTTGTTTTTCTGAAATGTCATAATTTTTCCCTACTCGAATCCCACTCCTGAACATATCTCCCATACATAATTATATCATTTTCTGTCTCTTTCTAGGAGAACAATTATGTCAATGGGTGAGTCCGCGGAAAAAATAAATTCCGCCATTTTGAATTTTTTTTCAAGTCATCGAATAGACCTTTAGATCCTGATCATCTTTTGCCAAGAAACCACTCTTCCATCTTTCATACCCTCCGAGCTGGACGCGGATGAAATTTGTATGGCGGCCATCTTTTTTTCGGAATTTTAAATTTTTTTTCAAATTTTTGGCAATTGGATGAGGTTTCGAATGACATTTGGTCGAGCACCTCCCACCTATCTTCGATACCTTGAGCGTGCCCTTCACCCGTCGCCGAAATCCTCAATCATCAGCTCCCTCCATATGTTGCCCTAAAGGAATCTTTGTCTTCTGTACGAAAGTATTAGTGAAACAAAAAAGTTTCATACAAAATTTTACAGGAGGAAATTTTTTGAAAATCTCGGCCGCCATCTTGTTTTTCCAATTTTTTACACTTTTTCTAAAAATTGTTTACTAATATCTTCAATAGTTGCAAGTTGTAACAAAATCGGTTGGAAAACAAAAAAGTTACAAAAGTCAGGTCGGCCGCCATCTTGTTTTTCTGAAATGTCATAATTTTTCCCTACTCGAATCCCACTTCTGAACATATCTCCCATACATTATTATATCATTTTCTGTCTCTTTCTAGGAGAACAATTATGTCAATCAGTGAGTGAGTGAGTGGTAATTGAGCTATATATAGTATAACTAGTATTTTGCTCGCTGCTCGAGCTGCTAAAGCAGCTCTCGAGGTCTATAATCGCCATTTTGAATAATAAAAAATTTTGTATGAAAAAATAAATTCCGCCATTTTGAATTTTTTTTCAAGTCATCGAATAGACCTTTGGATCCTGATCATCTTTTGCCAAGAAACCACTCTTCCATCTTTCATACCCTCCGAGATGGACGCCGATGAAATTTGTATGGCGGCCATCTTTTTTTCGGAATTTTGAATTTTTTTTCAAATTTTTGGCAATTGGATGACGTTTCGAATGACATTTGGTCGAGCACCTCCCACCTATCTTCAATACCTCGAGCGTGCCCTTCACCCGTCTCCGAAATCCTCAATCATCAGCTCCCTCCATGTGTTGCCGCAAAGGAATCTTTGTCTTCTGTATGAAACCACAAGTGAAAAAAAAAAGTTTCATACAAAATTTTACAGGAGAAATTTTTTTGAAAATCTCGGCCGCCATCTTGTTTTTTCAATTTTTTACACTTTTTCTAAAAATCGTTTGCTAACATCTAAAATAACTGCAAGTTTAAACAAATTCGGTTGGAAAACAAAAAAGTTACAAAAGTCAGGTCGGCCGCCATCTTGTTTTTCTGAAATGTCATAATTTTTCCCTACTCGAATCCCACTTCTGAACATATCTCCCATACATTATTATATCATTTTCTATCTCTTTCTAGGAGAACAATTATGTCAATCAGTGAGTGAGTGGTAATTGAGCTATATATAGTATAATAAAAGGAAAAGGTGACTGACCGATTGACTGACTGACTGACTGACTGATCTATCAACGCACAGCTCAAACTACTGGACGGATCGCGCTGAAATTCGGCATGCAGATAGCTATTGTGACGTAGGCATCCGCTAAGAAAGGATTTTTCAAAATTCAACCCCTAAAGGAGTAAAATAGGGGTTTGAAGTTTGTATGAAAGTCTGTCAGTTTTGAAGTTAGAAGTTTGAAGTTTTGTAGTTAATATTTTTGCAATTAGCAGTATGACATATTTTATTAAGCTCATAATGTTAAAATCTCATTGTTAAAGATCAAGTTTAAGGGTGTAAAATAGGGGTTTAAAATTTGTTTACTCCACGTGGACGAAGTCGCGGGCATAAGCTAGTTGTATCAAAAAATTATTGATTAGTTATGCCCAGTCTAGTGCATAATGACACATAGACTTGTTAGAGTAAACCTACAGAAACACTCATGTTTACACTTTACATAGGTACATGCAAGTACAATATAAGTCTTGCATGCTTTTGAATAATTAAATATTGACTAGTGACATCAGAGTTATGGCCGGCAATTTTAAACAACATTGTTTATTTGCTGTTGAAGTAAGGTCAAACTTTATTACTTATTTACTGTATTTTGATGTCCATTCAACTGGCAAAAGCAATGTTTCCAAGTAACATTAATTTAATTAGTAAAGTAAAGTTAACATTTAATAGATAGACATTAAGATTTTTGAAAATTTAAGCCCTAATGGGGTAAAATAGTGGTTTAAAATTTGTGTAGTCCACATGGACGAAGTCGCGCGCATAAGCTAGTCTATATATATATAAAACGAAAAGCTGACTGACGGACTGACTGATCTATCAACGCACAGCTCAAACCACTGGATGGGT
Organism: Maniola hyperantus; assembly: GCF_902806685.2. Taxonomy (NCBI): domain Eukaryota; kingdom Metazoa; phylum Arthropoda; class Insecta; order Lepidoptera; family Nymphalidae; genus Maniola; species Maniola hyperantus. Next base: position 14,483,593 of record NC_048542.1, on the reverse strand, counting down.
CGGTCGAGATTATAACATAGACATCTGCTAAGAAAGTATTTTTGAAAATTTATCATGTGAAAGGGCTTTACTAGTACATTCTAAAACAGATTTTTATTTATTTTTATTCATAATAGTTTTTGATTTATCGTGCAAAAAGTCGAAAAATACGACTCGTCTGACTGGCACTTGGCCGGTTTTCATTTAAATTCAAATCTGTACTTGGTCTATTTCAGGAGTCCTCGCCTGCCTGGATGGGTACATGAACATAGCCCTGGAGCAGACAGAGGAATATGTGAATGGTCAACTCAAAAACAAATATGGAGATGCATTCATTAGAGGAAATAACGTTCTCTATATAAGCACACAGAAGAGAAGGATATAGTGTACTTTGTCAGATTAGAATAAGGGTCAAAGCACACTGCTAATGATTTTGAGCGTGACTAAATTTTAGAGTATTCATATCTTTTTCTTTCCTGGCTAATCAATTTGGGAATTTTCTAAAATGACTGTCGAAACCATTCTCATCTTTTTCCAGGTAAGAATTTAACAACTTATTTTCACTTATGAAAAGCTAGCTGCAGCTAGAAACAGCTAGCGCGCACCACTTGAATTGCGCGCAATTGAAATGTCTCAAAATCCGGTGCTGAATTAATTCCGCAGTGCGCACGCTTCTATATAGTTCTATAATTCACAGATTTTGCGGAAAAAAACGTACAGAAATTTACCGTGGTGTGCACTAGCTCTAATTATAATTTTGTATCATTTAAACATATCACAATAAACTGATATAAAATTTTGCCACAGTGTGCTTTGACCATAAAATGAAGAAACATTTTGTACAATATTTTTATTATTAACTTAAAAATTACAATAAACTTTAATAAATGTAAGTATTAATTTGTTCGTTTTTTCCCTAGCGTTAAAGTTGTCTGGAAGAGATCGCTATTTAGCGATAAGACCGCCTTTTTGTACCTACTTATTAAGATTTCTTTTTGTAACCTGTCATTTGTGTTTCTGTGGTGCAATAAAGTATATACATACATACATACATACATATTAAGTAAATCTTTTACTTTATTTTGCACTTGAGTCAACCTGAAACATTCCATAGTGCTTTAGTAAGCATAGACTAAAATATGTTTAAGAGGAAGTGTTTATGTGTACAAACATCAAAAAAGGCTGACAACATTAAATACTTAAGGTAAATATGTATCTTCATTGTTATTAGCACCGTTGTAAGTGTAGGAAAACTTCACTTCACCATAATCCTGAAAATAAAGTTTTCGTTACTTAGGTCCGATTGCATATTGGCGGTTAAGATTATGTTACCGTTAAATTTTGACCACCAATGAAAAGCAAAGTGAACGAGTCAGTATTCATTCATGATAAAAGGTTAACGAATAAAAATTGGTCTAAATTCAACCAACCTCGTCTTATTTTAGGGTTCCTAACACGGTACACGAGTCTGACTCGCACTTGACTGGTTTTTTTTTAATTTATTGTGACGGTTAACGTTTAACAGGAGCCGTAAATCTCTTGTAGTTTAGTCACTCTGGTTTAGTTTTAAAATAGGCGTGAACACAGACAGACAGACAGCCGAACTGGACAAAATTATAAGGGTTCTTATAGTTCTCCTGTACTACGGAAGTACGGAACCCTACTAAAAACAGACTTAAATACTTCTACCTTATCTTTCGATGGTCCTCTCCCATTTCCAAAGTCAGCGATCAAATTTTCTCCTCTATAACCATATTTGTTATTATACTCCTCCCTTGCATTCTTTCCCGCGTCCGGATTAAATGGTATGTCAACTTTATAATTCAATATACGCGGGTTAAATAATGGCGCCCAAAAACTTGAAAACAACGGTAAGCACTCGTAACAAACCAGAGTTGCTAGCATGAAAAATATTTTTAATAACATTTTTTTTTTTACTAAAAAGAGGTTTTAATTTTGCGAGACGCTGTATGAGAATGATCAGTAGCAGGAAGCTTAGGCTCGCATGATAAATGGTAAACATAAATTGTATTACAGTTTACGCGAACAAATAGTTTTGTTGGACGCGCTAACAGGTCTCAAGGATTACCATTTAAGGCCTTTTTGTTCTCTTAAAAGGTCTAGTAAAGCGGTAAAAATTGCTCGAGTTTATTTTTTGTCTCCAACGTACAGACGTTTGATCCAATATATGAAAAACAAATGTAACCCTATTGTGTGAACATACGACACTATTTTTTGCTTCAAAATTTAGCTACCTAAAATGAATACTTTCCACTCCTATAATAAGACAAGCCTAACGAGTAACGACCTAGTTTAATTTAGAGATGTACAAACAACTGCATTAGCCACAAATGTCGCCTCTTAAACGTAGACAAGTGAGATATAACTTTGTTATTCGAAAACTGACCTTGGCCTTAAAAGTTTAATAACATGATCAATATTATTTTTTCTACAGGAAGTATAATTTAGTTAATAACATATTAATTATAAGTTTGAATCAAAATACCTTCCATTGCCGTTTTAATTATTATGAAAACTATGTAGGTATATTATAATTTATATATTATTAATGTAATTATATTTATAACGCAGGTATTAAGGTGGGTAAGTATAAGGTGCAACACTCACCTGCAGAGTGGAGTGGAACCGAGGTGCTTTTTAATAACAGACTAAGATTTACCTTGGCATAGCGATCATACCCACCGACCGCTTCTTGAATCTCTTCCGTGGTTTGTTTTAATACTAATTTCGGTAGTAGGTATGTATCGATGATAACGTACTGGTCCGTGAGCTATGTTTAAAATGTTATCAATATACACGACACTCCACTCCACAGGTAAGCGTCAAACCTAAGTTTCAGAACGTAAAGGTTAATGTGGAAATTGAATTCGCGACCTTAGCCTCCAAGGCGGTCATTCACGCCGCTGCGCCGATGACCTGTCATCAAAATAAAAAAAATACCGGCCAAGTGCGAGACAGACTCGCGCACCGAGGATTCCGTACCTACTACAGTTAGAATTTTTCGATATTTTGCACGATAAATCAAAAACTAAATAAAAATCTGTTTTAGAATGTAGGGGTAAAGCCCTTTCATATGATACCCCGCTTGGTATAGTTATCTTACTTTGAAAATTGAAAATACTAATTGTTTGTTCATGAACACAGTTTAATTTCTTTTGTATCATGTAACCACAAATTGACGGTTTTCGGGTTTCCTTTATTTGTGCTATAAGACCTACTTACCTACAAAATTTCATGATTCTAGGTCAACGGGAAGTACCCTATAGCTTTTCTAGACAGACAGACAGACAACAAAGTATAAGGGTTCCTTTTTTCGTTTTAAGGTACGGAACCCTAAAAATAATGTCAACGTTCGTTGGAAAGATTGCGATTGTGCCAAAAATAAATAATGGCTAGTTCTGTATAGGTCTTGGATTAATAAAAAAAAGAAACGTAATATAACTTTTAACATTATAATAAAAATATTTAGTTACAATGTTTTTACATTAGTCTCTTAAAAAATGAAAACTGTAAAAAAATAATTTATAGATTCTTCAAAATATTAAATTTTCACGCAATTTTCAAGATACGAGTATTATATTTTGTAAACTTATAATTGTAACCATTTTGACTAAGTACCTATATACCTACCTACTTCAAATATGCACAATCCCAAAAAAAACCCCTGTAATTTTTTTTATTGTCTAGTGAATGCCTTCAAGAGGAGAGTAGGATTTGTATTGGAACAGTTCGGGACCTCCGTAGCCGTATAGCAGTTTCCCTTTGCCATTCTCGTCGTAGTATGGATACCGGTACTTTGGCCTGGAAAAAAAATATAGAAATATTGTAGAAATAAATTCAATGCTAGCAACAGCCTATATCCTAACTTCCTACTAATATTATAAATGTGAAAGTGTGGATGTTTGGATGTTTGTTACTCAATCACACAAAAACGGCTGAACGGATTTGGAATGGAGATAGATTATACTCTGGATTAACACATAGGCTACTTTTTATCCCAGAAAATCAAAGAGTTCCCGCGGGATTTTGAAAAATGAAAATCCACGCGGACGAAGTCGCGGGCATTAGCTAGTAAATTATAAGAAAAATGCCTGTCGTCTGGGACTCCTAGATTCGAATTTATTTCTTTCGAAACTTAGGGAAAACGTTTTTTTCAGGTCGTATTAATTAAAAAAAATGATCACCTGAGGTCTAGACAAGTCAGCAAAGTCAAAGTTCGCTCTGTACATCAGTCTTATTCTATGGTTTTACCTTTCAAAGTATTGGAAATTGGGTGCTCTTGGCTGTGGCACCGTGGACTCTGCAGTGATCAGCGTCGACAGGACCACGACGAGCTGGAATTCATGTAACCTCATTAGGTAATTAACCTCACGACTTGTAGTAGAAAACTAACCTACGCCCTAACAAAAAACCGGCCGTGTGCGAGTCAGACGCTACATGATCAGTTTTAAAATTATTTTACTAAAAGAAGTAAGCATGTTTTATGAAATAAAATAAAATACCTAAATGGAAAATAATCGTTAAAATTGTTTATACCGCCATCTCATGTGAAGTCGCAAAAACATTATTTCTAATTACTGCCATCTATTGGCGAATAGCAAAACGACAAAATTAAAAAAAAAATCTCAGGTCCAAAACTACCAACTTCTATGTAAAACACCAAATCCTTAAATCAAAATCCCAATTCCCATTCATTTATTACTTAATCCGAATTTACGAAAACTTATTTAAATAAATAAATATTTATTGATCGACAAGTAGGTACCTAATTAATTTATTTACTTACCGTGAAAATGAAAAACCTCCAAAACTTTTCCATTCTTGAAATAGTTTATACCTCTAAACTAAACAAAAATAACAAAACTTTTCTCTTCAAACTTAAAAACACTAAACACCTCGAAGGTAACTTCTTCAACGTACGGTATACGTGCGTCGGTGAATGTAGTGGTTATAAAACTGGCTTGGGAAGTTGGGAAAGTGTGTCTCGAATGTTAACCATTCCTAATGACCCACTTGTTCAGAGCCCATGTATCTTTGACCTTGTAACGCATGTATTTTGTCACATACCATAACTAGGTAAAGCCTAAGATGGATAAGTAATAAATTGCTACACGAGTTCGAAACAAGTTCAGCGAACTGACGGTAGCAAGGTGTCTGCTACCTGCTACTGCTACCAATTGTTATAGAGTTCGTAAACGAGTTTGATACTTACGTTTTTCAAAGTAACTAGCTTCCCCTTACTTGCTAGCTAAGGAGATGTGACGTAGCTTCTTCCTTGCTAGCTAAGGAGTTGTGACGTAGCTTCTCCTTCCTTGCTAGCTAAGGAGTTGTGACGTAGCTTCTCCTTCCTTGCTAGCTAAGGAGTTGTGACGTAGCTTCTCCTTCCTTGCTAGCTAAGGAGTTGTGACGTAGCTTCTTCTTCCTTGCTAGCTAAGGAGTTGTGACGTAGCTTCTCCTTCCTTGCTAGCTAAGGAGTTGTGACGTAGCTTCTCCTTCCTTGCTAGCTAAGGAGTTGTGACGTAGCTTCTCCTTCCTTGCTAGCTAAGGAGTTGTGACGTAGCTTCTCCTTCCTTGCTAGCTAAGGAGTTGTGACGTAGCTTCTTCTTCCTTGCTAGCTAAGGAGTTGTGACGTAGCTTCTCCTTCCTTGCTAGCTACGGAGTTGTGACGTAGCTTTTCCTTCCTTGCTAGCTAAGGAGTTGTGACGAACCTTCTCCTTACTTGCTAGCTAAGGAGTTGTGACGTTTTTAACTAAATAGATAGTCTAGCTGCAATATTTTTTATTTGTTAATGCAAGTTATGTACCTATTCATCTGTTTTGTTGTACTTATACGCTCAGTAAAATTATGTTACGGTCGATTTTGTACATGGTCAACGATTTGAAGGAATTTCTACACACATCATATTGACCTCTATCTTCTTTCTTTCTATCTCTACCCTGGTACCTACCTACTTTCTCGCACAAAATAAAATTCGCGAGAAACCTCGCAGCCTACCACGCTGGTGTTGATGATTCTGGAGAGTCCAGAAAGAAGCTGATTTTGCCCATAAGTACACACATGACCTGCCCAGTCCCATTTGAGTAGGTAAAGCGTAAAAATTAATTATTAATTTTATTTTTAAATTCTCAAACATCAAGTAGTAGTGATCCATGTATAGTTATGAGTTTATGACGAACGCCAAAGTGAAAGTCATACCGTAATGAGCTTATTACATCACGACTCTAGAATCTTCCTACTCTTTCTCTTTCTATCTCTGTTACACTTTGTCTACGTAATACTTTTTTCTTGCACACACGTCGTAAGGGTTTAAACACATTGTAGGACAAGTATCACCTTAGGAGCAATGCACAGTAGCGTGAAACATATTATGGTGAATGAATCCCACAAATGAATCATTTGACTTTGACTTTATTTTTCCAACAGCCAGCTTATTTAGGTAGAGTTTAGTGTTAATTGGAAGCAGTTAATTAGTTAATCATTTATAGATTACCGGATACTGGCACGATCACAGTATTCACACAGACAATCAATAAGAGTAATTTATTACCTATTTTGAATAAATCATTTGACTTTGACTTTGACTTTGAACGCAATTTTACTATACAGCATGTTAAAAAAACCGGCCAAGTGTGAGTCAGGCCCGTGCAACGAGGGTTCCGTACTAGTCGTGTTTTTTCGACATTTTGCACGATAATTCAAAAACTATGATGCATAAAAATAAATAAAAATTTGTTTTAGAATGCACAGGTACCTTTCATATGATACCCCACCCCACTTGATATATGTAGTTATCTTACTACGAAAATTGAAAATACTAATTATTAGTTCATGACCACAATTTAATTTTTTTGTGGGATGTAACCACAAATTCACGGTTTACAGATTTTTCCCCGAATGTCTGCTATAAGACAGACAGACAACTAAGTGATCCTATAATGGTTCAGTTTTTCCTTTTGCGATACGGAACCCTAAAAATATTAAATGGTAAGATTACAGATTTAAAATGAAACAAGAGTATTTTATTCAACTGTTACTTATATTTCTTTGTTAAAATTACAAATGACTAGAAAAACAGCCTACAGTCTAACGTCATACTTTAGCTGTATATTTTATATACATTATACACTTGCTATAGCAGCCAAAATAAAAGAAACATTTCCAATTAAAAACCTAGTTCAGACTCTGGGGAAACCGCGCGGATGAAAACCGTGCGGACAGTAGATACCTGCGGTTTGCATCCGCCGGATTTCTCTTAGTCTGAACTATACTCGATCTGCGGAAGGAAGTTAATAACGCTCTCCCCGTTACATAATCCCATACAAATGATAAGAGCCAAAAATCTCAGTGGGCATTGTCAATTATTTTGAGGCACCAATCAATCACAAACATTCGAAAATCAATCCTAAAATGTTTTCAAAAAACATTAGAAGTTCAATCGGAAAGCATATTACTTGCGATTGTGATTGGTTGGTGCCTCAAAATGGTTAGCGACCACTGAGATTTTTGACTCTATTATTTGTATGGGATTACGGAACAGAGAGCGCTGTACTAACTTCTTTCCGCGGATAGGGTATAGCTCTTAGGCTGAAATCTATAGAGCGAACTTTGACTTTGCTCAGACTTAAGATTGAGTTAAAACGAGACAGATTTATGTAAGAGATATAGCTCTGTCTCGTTTTAACTCTATCCTAAGCAAATTCAGAGTGCGCTCTATAGTATCAGTATATTAATTTACATAGGTAGGTATACATTTTTTACAAATTTATTAAATTCTAAAGGATATTTTCTTAAAAGTAGGTACATTTTGATATTTTGACAACATAATTAACTACACATTTAATAGTAGGTAAAGATAATAATAATTAATAATAGACGAGAATGTTCAAAGTTGATATAAACGAGCTATTTTATAGCTTAACGAAAGACTATCTAATAGTGACTTATTGCAATATCAATATGCACAGATCGCGCTAAACTTTAAGAACACGAGGCAAGCCGAGTTTATTTTTGTTGCATTTTGTTCAACTGTAGTACTCGACTCGAATACACATTGAATATGAATATGAATATTTATTTATTACTAAAAGAAATTTACATTTGCCTTAAATGGAGTTCTGATCCCTAAACTAGGAGATCCCGTATTTTAGGAGCCATTCAGGGCGAATTTTAAGGGTGCCTTCAAATTTGCCGCGCGGAGGCAGCGATACTGCGCCTCAGTTCATAGATCGAAATTATATGTATTTACAAAGCAGCGCGGCCACTTTGCGGCAAAGTAGGCGCGCCCTAAGACGATGCCATCACACACGGTCGACTAGTCGCCCGGCGACTCGGTCGGCGGCGACCGTTAGGATCTGTAGTTTATATGGAATTCGTCGTGTTTAAGCACACGCAGTCGCCGCGACTTCGAGCGAAAGACCCTACAACTTCTATATAAATTATAGATTCTCACGGTCGCCATTGACTGAGTCGCCAGGCGACTACTCGACCGTGTGTGATGGGTCTAAGGCTGAGATCTATAGAGCGCACTTTGACTTTGCTCAGACTTAAGACAGAGTTAAAACGAGACAGATTTATGTGAGAGATATACATCTGTCTCGTTTTAACTCTGTCTTAAGTCTAAGCAAAGTCCGAGTGCGCTAGAGTAGAGTAGAGTAGTATAGATTTCACCCTAAGGCTCAAGGCACATTGCTGCAGAGTTGACGCGATAGAGAGTTCAGTGTATTTTGCAACATTTAAGAAAAGAAGCATCGCGTCGCTTCATCTCTCCTTCGCTGTGCTTTGATCCTAAGTTATACCTAATATCCGTTTAAACATGATTAACCTAAATTTTTTATTCGATATAAATCTTTTTTATTACTTAATATTCTGCTGAAATTAGCATATATTATACAATCAAAAATCTTAGAATAACAATATTTAATTACAAATTTCATTTCTAAGGCTTTATTTAAGCTTTATTTTTTTATATTTAGTGCTTTCATGGCCTAAATGAATGCAAGTTTTATATGATTTTTAAAGCTGCATTTACTAATGACTACAAAATAATATTTAACACAATTGGCGCCGATTCTGATGTCTTTCTCTAAACTCAATTTAGATCTTCATCTTTTTCATTTCAATATTGTTAAAAAGGGACGAAAAATAATTTTTAAGTTAACAACTTATACATTTTATACATCATTTGAGCTTCAATAGCTCAACGGTTAAGGAGCAGACTGAAATCCGAAAGGTTGCCGGTTCAAACCCCGCCCGTTGCACTATTGTCGTCTACTCCTAGCACAAGCTTTTCGTTCAGTTTGAGGGTAAAGGGGAATATTAGTCATAATTATCAAGGCTAATGTTCTTTAAAAAAAAACTGTGCTCATAACTGGCACCTAATGTCACGAGGTTTGACAGTTTTAAATAAAAATACGTTTGTCCGTCCTTTTGATTGTATTGGTAGGAGAGGGTTGTAAAATTTATGCCATCAGCATCAGTACCAATAGCTTATTTTAAACTTATTTTTCTATTAATCCGCTAAAAGTTTCATGTCTAATCTAGCATCTAACAACAATATTTTACATTGAATTCGTCATTTACATGATATAACTATTTTATTTAAGGCGCATAGAATACCCTACAAAGTGCTATTACAATAAACACAATGATTATATTTTAATTATACATACCGATAAAAAGTGTATAAATGCAAATAACTTCATCAAATCAATACAATATAGTATTTATAAACAAAACTATAGGTACTTTTCCTTTTTATTTTCGAAACTACCCTCGACTCGAGATCAATCAATCTAATTAGGACTAGTTCAGACTCGGCGAAAACCGCGCGGATCATTAAAGCAGATCCGCGTGGTACTCTGAATAAGGGCGTTTGTGCACTCATCCGTATTCGTGTTTTTCACGACATTAAAAATGTTATGTTAGGTACTCACGACGTTAAAAAACACGAATACGAACCGAATATAGATGAGTGCACTAACGCCCTTAGGACGTTTGTGCACTCATCCCATCATCATCATCATCCCATTCTCATCCATCATCATCATCATCATAAGGGATAATATTACGGATCCCTGAAAAAAATACGAATCGAATATACGTATTTGTTGGCCACTTCGAAGAATCACGGATACGACCGAATACGGATGCCCTTAGGTACATTTTGTCGCGGTTCAAATAGCATCGTTTGCATACGCGTATTATCCGCATGTCTGATCTAGCCCGATCTAGATAAAAGTAGCAAAACACCTAACTAATAATTAATTAATTATTTCGACTATCGATTCCCGTAAATCAGTTTAACTTTTCAAGCTTACGATTTAAAACTCATTATTAATTAATTATGAGTTTTAGAATTATCGAAACAGCTTTCTCGAATTATCTACGAAAAAGTATCCTCAGTCAAAATGTTTTAGCTCTAATGTTTAATTTCAACAAGTTTCAGAATTAAATTCGAACAATTCATGCAAATCAGTCGTCACAATTTACTTAATAAAACTAAAAAAAACTTTTTTCGAAAAAAATTAACTCATTGCGAGCTTATAAAACTTTTGTCAATTTCTAAACAACTACAGTGCGACAAGGCTCTTTTGGCACTTGAATGACATTGACAGGGGGGCGTTAGTTGTAGGACAAAGGCTTAGGACTATTCAAAGAAGAACAAAGGGGACACTTGACGGCAACGTTAGTTTCGCCACGCGCCAAAAGAGCTTTGTCGCACTGTATATTCCCTCTTTTTCCAACTCTATTAACTCACGACACATGTTTTTACGTTGTCTTTCTTGCCAATATGGCTACTAAACCCTTGAATAGAGTAATCTGTCTTTTTTACGACAGATTATATAACAAGACGGTGTTATATAACACCCAAATTTCACAACAAAATCAGCAAGTGTCAAACTCTTGCCGAATCCCAAGCTGTCAGTAGAGGTGAGAGATGCCCATCAACTGGGCCCTGTAATGGGCATTGTCCACGATCTGTTGGGACAGGGTTCTCTTCCTCATCAGCATAGCTGCCGTTTGTAAGAACTTGTGCTGCTGGTTTCTGCAGGTATTTGACTATTCCCTAACAACTTTTCTCTCTTTTTAACTCACGACACACGTAATGCTCTCTTTCATACCAATATTGCTACAAAAACACTTATATGGACACATTCTCTGACTTTTTTACGATTTTAGGTAACATAACACACGAATTTCACAGCAAAATCAGCAAGTGTCTAACTCTTGCCGATTCCCAAGCCGTCAGTAGGCGTGAGAGATGCCCATCAACTGGGACCTGTAGTGGGCATAGTCATCTGTTGAGAAATGGTTCTCTTCCTCGCCAGCATAGCTGTCGTTTGTTCGAACTTGTGCTGCTGGTTTCTGCAGGTATTTGACTATTCCCTAACAACTTTTCTCTCTTGTTAACTCTTTTTTGACAAACTTCTCTTTGACGACAAACCTTTTTTGCTCTCTTTCTTAACCATTTAGCAAAAAAAAAGACACTTTAGACACATTTTCTGTCATTTCTATGTCTCTAAGTAACATAACACACAAATTTCCCAATAAAATCAGCAAGTGTCAAACTCTTGCTGATTGCCAAACCGTCAGTAGGCGTGAGAGATGCCCATCAACTGGGACCTGTAGTGGGCATAGTCCACGATCTGTTGGGACAGGGTTCTCTTCCTCACCAGCATTGCTGCCGCTTGTTCGAACTTGTGCTGGTTTCTGCGGACATAGGCCATGGTGTCTGTGATCATGTTCTGGAGCTTTTGAGGGTTGATTTCGTCCATGGCACACTCTTCCATCAGAGGGGGGTTGAAACGGTAGTAGTTACCTGGTGGTAACAAATCGTTCATCACTAGATGGACACCTGTGGAAAGAAAAAATATCAATGTAACTTTTTAAGCAATTGCCCAATATGACTACAGAACGAGGCAGAAAGTAATGTACATCGACCTTTGGAAGAAGATAGCAGATTTGCAGAGCATTGTCTCTGTCGTTGAAACCGACAAAACGTCACATGGTTATGAGTGACAGAGACTAACGCTCTACAAAACCGAAATGTCATTCAAAAGGCCGATGTACATTATTTTCTACAGCGTACTGTCTATAAGCATGACTACGTGGTTGCCTCCAAAGTAAATACGAAGAGATTTTCAAAGATTCTATGGTTTAGCTACTTATAAAAAATTGTCGCGGGGTATGGAAGTCCCTACAAGGTCCCCTACGTCCATCAGTGGACGTATATCAATTATAGTCCGCGCCAATTAAATAGTTGTTCTTGAACTGAACAACCCCGCGTTCGCCATCTGCATTAGTGTGACTGCTACATCCGTACACAGTACACGGGCGCTTGGAATAATACCTGGGCGAGCTCACACTCGCATCGTGGGGCAGACGCGACTATTTAACTGCCGAGAACTGTACATACCTTCAGTATCAGTTGCCGAGTCCAGGATTTTATTGAACTTGTCCTTCCAGCTGGTACCGGGGGACTCCTTGGCCAGGCCCTTGCTCATCAGCTGGTAGTCCAGGTGTTTGTTGAGCGCGCGGCCGGTGCCCACGGATATCACTGTGCCGTTTTTGATGGTGTCCGCTCCGAACAGTAGTTTGGCTTCGTGGAGTCCTACTCCAGTCGGGTTGTTGACCATTATGCCGCCGTCCTGTATGACAAATGTTGCGTCATTATTATCAAAAGTAGGTGTAAGGAGTACATTACAGTTTAAAATAAAGGTTTCGGAATCCTGCGGAATTCCACCGTACCCATTAAAAGAACATGGACCATACTCGAAATCCATAATCGTATGTGCGGTATAGAAATGGCGCTTGTGCAATTTCTATTCTGACGCGAATTCTATTTCTATTCTAAACGTCTTGACGCGATCTAGAATTTACGAGACTAACATTATCTACAAGTGAAGACACTAGCGCCGTTTTCAAATAAAACCCTAGCGTCATCTTTGAGTGAAGACACTAGCGCTATCTTTAAGACACTAGCGCCATCTTCAACACACTAGCGCCATCTTTGAGTAAAAATAGTAGCGCCATCTTTGAGTAAAAACACTAGTGGCATCTATGAGTGAAGACACTAGCGCTATCTTCAACACATTAGCGCCATCTTTGAGTTAAAACACTAGCGCCATTTTTGAGTAAAAACACTAGTGGCATCTATGAGTGAAGACACTAGCGCTATCTTCAACACATTAGCGCCATCTTTGAGTTAAAACACTAGCGCCATTTTTGAGTAAAAACACTAGTGGCATCTATGAGTGAAGACACTAGCGCTATCTTCAACACATTAGCGCCATCTTTGAGTAAAAACACTAGCGCCATCTTTGAATGAAGACACTAGCGCCATCTTGAAGCGCGTGTTACCTGATGCAACAGTCCCTGCAGCCGGAACTCGGTGAAGTAGGTGGGCGCGGCGGCGGACGCGCGCACGGCGTGCCACAGCTTGGCGCGCGAGCTGCCCGCGAACACGGAGCGCACGCGGAACCCGCACTCGTACGTGCGGAACAGGAACGGCGCGAGACGCGAGCCGGAGTTCACCACGCACGACACTAGCGCCATCTGAAAAAATACACGGTCCTAACTTTATATACTCATTGATTTTACGGGATAAAAATTAACCTATGTCACTCTCCAGGCCTTTAAATATACCCATGCAAAATATCACGTCGAACCATTGATTGGAGCAATGGTTGCGACGTGATTGAAAGACAAACCAACACGCTTTCGCATCTATAATATGGGTATGCATGAACATTTATAAGAGTTGACCCACCTTAGGTGTATTGTGCCTGTTGCACTCGGTGAGGGTGCAGTCCTGCAAGTTTTCTTGCAGCAACTTTTCCCACGCGTCCGTGTCGTAGTACGAGTGCGTCCATACCAGCCGAGATGTACCTGCAACAATATATTATACAGTAACTAGATGATGCTCTCGACTTCGGCCGCGTGGGTTTAGGTTTTTAATCCCGTAGGAACTTTGATTTTCCGGCATAAAAAGTAGCCTATGTTACTCTCCGTTCTTTCAACTATCTCTATGCCTAAAATCAAGTCGATTGGCTGCTTAGTTAGGGCGTGAAGGAAGGACAAACAAACAAACAAACGCACTTTCGCATTTATAAATTAGTATAGATTCGTACGGATATAGGGTGTCTAAAAGACCCGATTCAGTATTAAATTACACTATCATTTAAACTTGAGAATGTGGTTATGTGTTAACCTGTCATAGAAGTATAATATAAGTTAACGAAATATTGTGTTACAAAGATATTAAGTTACAAATTCGAAAGTAAGGTTACATGTTTGTTCTCTTTTGTTCCATGTTTGTTTCCAGTCCGATTAGAATTAGTTATTCCTATAGGTATAATGCATCTGAGGAGGCTCCTGCGGTGCGGGAGGGGTGGCGGTTGTCACAAGTTGACGAATCACTGAGCTCTCGCGTCACGTCATCACACCTCTCCCTCCTCAGTTATTTGAGAAAACATCAGTTTGAATAGTACAAAAAAGTTACAGACCCCAAATTTTCAATGTATTATTTCTTATTTCTTCTTTTATGTCCTATATCACTTTACTCGCCAACTTTATATATTCTATGCCACTGACGTTTAGGTAATATTTAAAAGGCGGTCACTGAAAATCAGCGTTGGGGCATCTGGTACCTCAGATATTTGCTCTAGAGGTTTGTGTCTGAGGGGCCCGACGTCTCAACACAAGCTGAGTGGCCTACCCGTTCGAGGTGTTGCACTGCTGTACAGGACGATATTGCCTACACCATGTACCACCTATATACCTCGAATAAACATTATTCTATTCTATTCTATTCTATTCAAATCTTATTTCACGATCATTTTAATTACTATCCACCTAGTACAACTATTGTAAAATAAACTTGGCACACTAATTTGGAACTTTTAACTTTTTTGGTATTAGACAGGTATATTATGACGTCATTATGAATTCAATATGGCGGATACTTCGAATTTTTAAATTTTTATCTATGCATAATATTATCTAGTTTTTCGATGCAACCTAAACTGAAGTTTAATCGAAGTTGTACGAAAAAAACTCACCACCAATGAGCGAGGTGTTGCCAAACATTTGTTTGGACAGTGTGTGATACATATGATTAGCCGTGTCCAGGTTACCCGCTCCGCTCGCTGTAACAACAATATAATATTTAACAGTTTTCTCTCAGAACAAATACCTGTAGAAAATGCCCTATTGTGACTCTTAAGAAAGAAAGAAAGAAAGAAAACTTTTTTATTTTGATCACTACTCTACAATGAACCTTAAAACTAATTAAATCAATCTACATAATTAAACTGTTAAAGCGAGATAGCTTTATGGATTTTAAGCTTTTATTAGAACGTGACGAATGATTATTTTTTATCCTTATCACTGTAGCCAGTTTTTTTGCTTGGCGAAATGTATTTTGTCGTGAGATTTTGACAAACAACGTGAAGTAAGGTTATGTTGACTCAAGTATTTAAAAAAAAATTAATTTGTTTAAAAATTAAATACAATTTTTATTTTTCAAGTTATTGGGCAATAATGGCGCCCGTGCTAACTCCGATGATGTAATCGAACATATCTTGCCCGCTGCGGCCGGTGAGCCACTCTAGATGCCTCGATATCTCTATGGCGATGATTCCTTACTCAACTTACCAATGACCGCGGCAATAATGGCGCCCGTGCTAACTCCGATGATGTAATCGAACATATCCTGCACGCTGCGGCCGGTGAGCCTCTCTAGATGCCTCAATATCTCTATGGCGATGATCCCTCTGATACCTCCACCATCTATGGAAAGGATGTTGGGGCCTCGACCTTTTGTTGGACCAGTGTAGCCCATTAACGCTAGAGCCTGAAAAAAAATATACTAATTTTTAAAACTGGTAGTATTGATTTGAAATTTTGCTTTAATTACACTTATGAATACATCACATCTGGATTTAAATCAATAATTCTAATGAAAAAAACAAATTAAAAAATTTGTAAGATTATGCTTTAAAGAACTTTTTTTTCAAACATTTTTTTTTGCATGAAATAGGTCATGAACCTACCTCGTTAACAATACCGCTGACTTGTTTGGTTATGCCATCTGTGTCGTGTTTCATTTTGTGCTGCACTCGCAACAGAGCCCTGACTGCACCTTCCTAAAAAATATAACCATACATTCAATAAAAAAATTGTTCTTGGTAAAAGTCCCGCAAATTGCTAATGCGCGTGGCCCCCATTTTAGTGACGTCAGCACTAGACTGAAATTTCGAGCTGATGATATATTTTTATTTCGGCTGACGTTTTGGCGGCGACGGCTGATTTTTTGCATGGGTATAGATAAAGACCTGTAGAGTGACAAAGGCTTCTTTTTATCCCGGAAAATTAAAGAGTTCCGGGATAAAAGTAAACAGAAATTAAATGTAAATCCACGCGAACGAAGTCGCGGGCATCAGCTAGTTATATATATTATTTTTAATAGAGATAGCGAGCAAACGAGCAGGCGGGTCACCTGATGTTCAATGATTATCACCGCCCATGAACATTTGCAGCACCAGAGGAAACGCCGATGCGTTGCCGGCCTTTTAGGAATCTGTTTGTTGCTGGCGACTTATGCCTACTTTTTCAACTTTCGTGGAGTATATCATACCTTGATAGCATAGTCCCTGGACTCGGGATACTGTTGTAGATGCTCTATGAAGTGTTCCGTCCTCCGCAGCAGACATTCTGGTGTCTCCGCTGTCACTATGGCAGATATCACGTAGGCCGTTCTAGAATGTATGGACGACTGTAAGAGAAAATTAAATACATAATTATAAAAAAAATAGTTTATCTTCTTCTTTCTTCTATACTATAAAGAGGTAATGTCGTTAAGTTTGTTTGTAGGGGGTAATCTTTGGAACTACTGAACCGATTTTAAAAATTCTTTCACCAGTAGTAAGCTACATTATTCCTGAGTGACATAGGCTATATATTTTTAATTAGATCTTTACGAAAATTGTAATAAGCTACCCGTGCGAAGCCGGGGCGGGTCGCTAGTTTCAAATAAATTAGGTGTACAGTAACACAAGGGGGTTGGAACTTGGAACCTTGGGTTTATCTAAGAATGTACCTGCCATATTTTTCAACACACTTGCTCATAAAGTGGCTCTAATTTCACAGCAATTAGGCACATAATGACACCTATAATCAAACTGTGACTTTTTCATTACTATTATTCACAAGTGACTTATAGAGTTTTTATTTTATTTTATTGAGTTGCTTCGTAGTTTTTCAATTTATGCTTTTCAGGAAAGGCAAAGGTCATGGACCATGCAGCGTGGTAAGTTGTAGAAGATTTTAATTCTTGTGTAATGTTGAGTTGCTTTGTAGTATTTCAATTTAAATCATAACTCGTTTTCACTGTTGAAATTACAGATATTAATTAATTAAAATGTATACAAGTACTAATTATGAAGAAAATGATTTATGGTGTTCACCGCCCGACATAAGATGTGGAGCCCTTAACGTTATGGAAAGTTTACTACCTGAAAACTCCAAGGAAAAATGTCTATTTTAGTATTATTTTCTTCACAAGTGTGTTGAAAAATCGTCATATGATACACGTGTGTATTGATGATTACCGTCCTCGGCTATCTTAAGACCCTCACCTAACAGCTCGGGTCTCAATGGCGCCTCAGCGGTAATCACCAACATTACACACTTGTACCATAATGTACTATTATCTGTTCAATCAACGTGCATAATTTACATCAGAAAATAAGATATCAGATTATTTTCAAGAAAGATTTTGCCACTTTTAATAACAAATAATTTTATTTCTTGGATAAGGGTCTTACTCCAATATAATGAAAACAACCTTTATCTTGAAAGAAGATTATGCATAATATACAGTCAATATTTTGCCTTGTTGATTAAAATAAGATTTTCTCAATGTCATAATTTGCTTTATCATTTGATCCAATTTATTTATTATTTTATGCTCTATCACAATAGACGTTAAGCATAAATTACATTATCATGACTAAATTACATTATCATGATAATATTGTTACTTATTAAATTGCATAAGTACCTATTTCCTTCTCCTGTCTTATCACAAAACTATTTTTCTAATAGATGTATGTTAGTTTGGCTTTAAAATACGAAAATATTATCTCATGATTTATACATAAATGTAGATAACATAATATTATTTCCCTAATTGCTTGGAAATTCCGTTTACATTTTATAAGTAGGTAGGTGTACATTATTTTAAAATATTTCAAAGAAAGATTTTATTCGAATGGGTATTTGCCTACTTTTGAATTTGATAAATATCATTACTTTATTATAAACTAAGATAAAAATAATCACGTACGCTGAAAAAAATATTAAAATCCAACAGATTTACAAAGGTAATCATTTTAATTTGGGAGTGGGAGGGTCTTCTATCCCTTTCTCGCAAAACGAAATTTGATACCACTTGCACTATAGTATGTGACAGGTCGAAATGGCAATCGGGGAGGGAACAACCTCGCACATCCGCACAGCCCCCGCGTTAACTCGGTGCGGGGGAGGGCAGGTGACGTGCGGGTGTGCGGGGCATCCCCCCGCCTCATACCCTGATTGCCATCTCAACTTATCAGGAACTATAGTTCTTTAACCAGGTTTAAATTATAATCTGCCATTTTTATCATTAAGTTATCCAGGCTTCCAAATTAGCATAGTTATCTCTTCTCAAAACAAAGACACATATTTATGTACGGATTACGGATAAGAAATCACGCACAGATAGTGATGTGTGCCACATGTTTGGCGTGAGTCCATGACAAGTGACAACCTACTTTTATTCATTGACATTATCAAACAAATTCATATTGTTATTACAGTACGCGGCCGAAAGTGATGAACATCGGCCTTTAGAATGGCATTTCATCTTTTAGAGCATTGTCTCTGTTACTCATACCCATGACGTTTTGTCGGTCTCAATGACGGTTTTCGGATTTTTTTCCTTTACTTTGTGCTATAAGACCTACCTACCTACTTGCCAAATTTCATGATTCTAGCTCAACGGGAAGTACCCTACAGGTTTTCTTAGACAGACAACAAAGTGATCCTATAAGGATAAGGGTTCCTTTTTTTCTTTTGAGGTACGGAACTCTAAAAATAAAGCAGATTGAGAAATATAAATTGTACAAACCTTTGTGACAATAGGCTTGTTAGTCTTCCAGCTAGATTCAGAGATTTTTCCAAAATGCAGATCCTTTTTTAATTTGAAACCCTCCCAGAGGCCTTCTAAAGTAATTTCCTTTGCCTCCGACCCTAGAGTGAGACCTTCTTGAGATATTTTCTGTTCAACCTGATCACTTTTCTCTTTACCACTTTCTCTGTCTGTAATCTTCTCAGTCTCTTCAACTGTGGTTGCGTTCACTTTATGGTCAACTGCTTTTGGCTCCTTTTTAACATCAACTGTTTGTGTCAATTTCACTGAGACTGCTTTCTCAAATTTTTTTATTAAATCTAAAAAGGAAAATTATGCAATAAGTAATATATTGAAAATTATTAATTATATTATATGGCAAAAATTTAAGCTGTGATAGCCTAGTAGTTAGGATGTCCTCCTTGTAATTGGAGGTCAGGGTTTGATCCCGAGCATGCACCTCTAAGTTTTCGAGGAGTTATGTGTGTTTTGATTTAAATAAATATCACTTGCTTTAACAGTGAAGGAAAATATCGTGTGGAAACCTGCATGCATGAGAGTTCTCCATAATGTTCTCAAATGTGTGTGAAGTCTACCAATCCGCACATGGCCAGCGTGGAAGACTATGGCCAAAATCCTTTTCACTCTGAGAGGAGACCCATGCTCATCATGATGATGGCAATTATTTATGAGTTAGTTGAGTAGGAAGTGTGTGCAATATTATTATTGCCATTTAAAAACAATAAAAGTAAAGTAGATACATTCAAAGGACATTCACTGATACTGTATCATCTGAAGTTTCTAAAAATAGTACGGAATGAATGTCTAATAAAAGTTCATTGACCACAGTTCAAGAGTTCAATGTACATTTAATTGAAAGAATAAACTTTCTTTTCAAAACTAGGTATAGAATACCCCAGTCATTGTGCCCATCATGTTATTGTATGCACAAAAAAGTACTTAGTTAATTAATATTTTATTTAACCTACAAACAAGGTGTAATAGATAAAACACTTGTTTCTACAAAATAGGTATGTGTGAAGAAAGTATGTAAATAAAATACAAATATTGTTTATTTAAATATAAGATCTGTTTATACTTACTTTCCCATTGTTCAGGAGAAGCAGGCTTGAATTTCTGCACCAATTTCTCTACTTCTGCATTCAAGTTACTCATAGAGAGGTAGTGCCTAATAACACGCCACTGTCCACCTAACGACGACATTTTCACCACTTGCCTTGTACTAAAACGTTCTTATCTTAATTTATAATAGTTTTTAACACACCAAACTACTTGTATTTAAGTATCTCAGCGATTAATTAATGTATCAAATAACAAAGCGTCTTAACCAAGTCACGTACGCAACTTGTCGCGACAATAACTTCAAGAAAAATGTTCACACAAATGGTTTAGCTTCACTGTTATCTCCGACAAGTCTGGATGCAGCTAGCATTTTCACCAAACAATATAGTTTCGCGCAAAACTCTGGCAAATAAATTAAAATTCACCAATATAAATAGATCAATGCCAACACAATGACGTCAAATCGCGCGATCAGTGTTACCAACTGCAGCGAATCAAAACAAACTCAATGCACCACTTCACTTCGTGCACCATTCACTTTAGTTATGCCTCGTTTGAAATTTAGCGCTTAATCACTTCCTTATTTAAAATAATGAGTTAATTTACTTGTTGTTTGAGCAAGAGTAAATTGTAGACTGGATTGGCGCGTGTCTAACAACTAGTTTTATACTTGAACAAAAACATGTTTGTGTTTGAAAACAGTCTGCGAATCACGAGAGCGAAAAGTAGCGTCGTTCGCCACACCTTTCGTCTGAGTCAATGAAATTGCTCCAAAACGTAAATAAACATCGTACGATATTTGTTTGTAATGTAGGTAACAGTTCCAAATATTTAAACGAACTCTAATGACTGGCTGCTTGGTCTATTACTGTCTTGTCTATGTATTCAATTACGTTTAAGTCTAATGCGAACTTAATAAAAAGAGAGCGTTAATTTCTCAATCGAGAATTATTTTATTTATTTTAACTGTATGCATTTTTAACCGATCTCAAAAAAAGGTTTATGAATGAATAAACAATACTTAACATAATAAATAAAGTCGCTAGGTATTTAAAATTGTTTTTTTTTTCAAAACTTAATAAGTAGGTACCCGCAAGTCTATTGGTGCCTCGTAGAACGTTAACGTAGTTACCTAGTTGGTACTACATAATAGTCAGAATCAGAATTCTGGAATTCAAAACGCGTGGATCTTCACCAAGAGGTTATGAGTTCAAAATTCAATGCTGTTGAGCTGGTAATTTTGCTTAAATTGATATTTGGAACATATTATTACGGCTTACTTAGGTAGATAAGTGGCTAACCTATTAATATGGAATAATAGCTAATGCCCGCGACTTCGTACACGTGGATTTAGGTTTTCAAAAATCCCATGTGAACTCTTTGATTTTCCGGGATAATATGCCTATGTCACTTCTCCAGGTCTTTGATTAAATCTGTGCACAAAATCAAGTCAATCCGTTGCGACGTGATTGAAGGACAAACCAACAAACAAACACACTTTCGCATTTGGATGTAAGCTCCATAGTCTGTAACCCTCTCTATGAGATAAGGCTTTTTCCCATAAATAGGGCTATGACAATGTAGATACCTATTGATTAAAAACCGTCATTTTTGTCAACGAACTGAATAATTTTAGCTAAAAATAATGATTAGTCATTGCGCATAAGCCGAATCAATCGATCAATACTTATAATAAAACTGTAACAGGTCAAATTCTGTACATTGAAGATATTTTGAAAATTTTTTTTCGAGGGCACTCTATTATCGATACTGAACACAAATACTTATAATAAAACTGTAACAGGTCAAATTCTGTACATTGAAGATATTTTGAAAATTTTTTTTCGAGGGCACTCTATTATCGATACTAAACACAAAACTGTAATTTTTTTCATTTTTGTCTGTCTGTCTGTCTATCTGTCTGTCTGTCTGTCTGTCTGTCTGTCTGTCTGTATCACGGCCGCGCATCACGCTGAAACTACTGAATGGATTCCAATGAAACTTGGTACGATTTGAGATCATACTATGAGGAAGAATATAGGATACTTTTTATCCCGAAATTCAGCATGGTTCCCGTAGGAGAGGGGATGAAAGTTAAAATGTATACTGAGTTGTAATTCATTAACGCGTAGTCCGATTTCATTCATTCTTTTTTTGTTAGAAAGGGGATATTTTAAAAATTGTTCCGTAAATATTTCAAGGTAATCGGTTTTTAACCGACTGTCAAAAAGGAGGTGGTTCTTTTTTCTACATCGATTTTTTCGAGGTTTCTGGACCGATTTGCAAATTTTTTTTTTAAATCAACAAAAAAAGTTTTCGTGGTGGTCACATAAAAAATTCTGGATTCAACTCCTTAATCCTGATGCTGCAGAGTTACTGCCCGCCTGAGTTATCAAGATTCAGGAAGTGTTCATAGTGAATTCATATTGTAGGTAACAAGCAACGATTTTATTCTCAGACTTCAAGTCTCAACTCCTCAACCCTGATGATGTAGGGTACAGCACTCCTAAACTATAATGTTTCAGGAACTGCGGATGATGCAAAATTATTTTAGGTACCAAGCATAGGCTACATCATTGAACTTCGGATCCTAACTCCTCAATCCTGATGCTGCAAAGTACTGAAGTCCTAAATCGTGGGGATTTTAAAAAAAATTAAAAAATTTGAATCGACTGTTAGGCGGAACGAAGTTCGCAGGGTCAGCTAGTTACATAATAAAACTGAAGCATGTGTTGCGCAGATTGTTTATCAGTGAATAATTAATGCAGTTATAAATACACGTCAGCTGTTTTATCAGATATCAATACCTATTTCATTGCAATAACATTAAGGGTTTCGCACATTACACAGACTCGACGCTTCAGCCCTTGTCCTTACAGCGGAATTTTCTACATTGAATTGAAAGAAGTGTATGACCCATGGACCTTCACACACTTCTTTTAATTGAGTTGAAAATTCCACCACAAAAACACGATATAAAGGGTACATTTCCTTCTTTTACTGTGAGTTGAGTCTGAGTTGGTGTTGAGTGTGTGTAATGCTAATGTGCGAAGCTTTAATATTCATTCTTGATAAAGCTAAGCGATCAAGTTGACACCCACAGCCAACTCAAACTTTCTCAGATAGATCTTAAATGGATGGTATGGATGTTTAATTGGATGGTTTGTTGGTATGGTTGTTTGTCTTCTTTTATATTAGGCATGTTCAGTCAACAGTGTGTGTAATCCAACGTCTTGAATTTTTGTAAGTTAAGTTGATCGTTTAACTTGGGGTTCCTATATTCAATATCTATGTACCTATTCTGTAATCTGTCGATAAAAGTTATTTATGAAAAATACCTTACAATTTTTGATAAATAACAACATTGCTACGTTACTTATCGGCAGATTATAAATAGATTGAATATAGGAACCCAATGTAAACGTACACATGACGCAGTTATATTGATGACGACGCAGCAGTGATGATTAGATACTATTATGCTTGTTTTGATAATTTACTTTATCCATTAGGATACTTACCTACCTAATTATCAGTATATTATGCTACTTAACAAACTCGATTCAACTTATCATTCTCAGTTCATTTTTAGAATAAAATACTAAACAGATTTTGATTGCGCTTTTCTTGGCTTATAAAGATTTCAAAATAATGAGAAAGTCATCTGCTTCAAATAGGTAAGTAATGAATGAAAAATGATTCTTAGTCAATAGGACTTGTTATTTTCAAACAACAAATTAAAATATTAAAATATTTTTCCAACATGCTTGAAGAGACAAATTATTAAAATGCATAAGTATATTTTTATCCCTGTAAAATAGAATTGGTAAAATTAGGCACTGCTACCGTAAGTAGATACATAACTACCCAACTAATCTTAAGAATTATTGTTATGGCACACGTCTATTATTTTCATTGTAATTAAATGTGTAGGTACCTAGGTAATCATTATTAATTATTATCACAATAGTTGTTTGTTTTGCAGAAACGGTGTGCAGAAAATGCACGTGACAATCTATGTGCGAAGAAGATTGTGAAATTGTTATGATTGTTATTAAGTACCTACCTAGAAGTTTGTTATTTTTCAACGTAGTTTGAGAGTTCGGATATTTTAAAGATTTTAAGCGCAGTTCATTCAGTATATTTTTTTACTTAGGTACTTGATTAGGTAGGTAGGTACCTACGTTTTTCATCATAAACTTGCCCAGGTTCATGACTAGATATTTTACAGACGACTTGGCTGACGTTCAAAATTTGCCACATTCAATTATTTGTGACTGTTACTTTAACATATTATTTTTATAGCTAAAATACCTATGTTTCAACTAAGTAACTATATTATAAAAGGAAAACTGACTCCGACATATCAAACCACTGTGACCATAATTTCTTATTAGAACTAGACTCCACTAAGAAAGGATTTCAAAAATTCAAACGTGCGGAAAAGATATTTTCTAGTTTTTACGATGTGTGCTTTATAGTAAAAAACACAATAATTTATTTTGGAAGTCTAGTGAAATAATCGTTAAATAAAATTCATGAAACATCACCATCCTTCTGGTGCAGTCGGGTAAAAATAGGCAAGTAGTAAAAGTAATTTAGCACCTAAAAGGTACACATACATTTTGAAATTCCCACTTTCACGTAAAATTCCCGCTACAGTTTTGAAGGTTGGTAAAATTGAACTAGGCGCTAAGCACACTTAAAATTCAAAATTGCATACGGGTATGCACATACCATAGATACTTTTGTGGATATTATTTGTTTATGGTTCCGAGTTTGGACATTGCCGGGAAACCGGCATCAATCATTATTACAATCTGAATTGTTCTGATTGGCTGAATTTGTGCGATTCTTGTTGCAACAATGCATTGTAGCCAATAGAGAGCGAGCGTCAACCAATCAGACGTGATTGCGATCGTGACATTGTAGCTGTCATTCTCCCGCAATCGCGCTGCACTTTTATCCCAGATCACATCAGCACCAGTCAGGAACCTAAGAACCTAAATCCAAGAAAAGCTAAGCTGATTCCTAGTTCTAGGCGGGTAGAGTGGGTTGCAGAAGTCTTGATTGAATAATATTGATCCAAAATTAACAACCAGGGACGTCGCTTTTGTCAACGTTTAACGGTAACCGTAACGAAACTTTAACCGCATGTCATGCAACTGGAGAAGGGAGCTATTTTAATGATAGGTTAGCTAAATATTTCGCACGGAAGTAGAACGAACGAGAATTATGTAATGTTATCTGTCCGCTTCAAATATACACAACGCAGTTAGTTTTCAAGGACGCTACGAGTAGGTAGCTAGCTTGTTCAAAACAAGTTTTAAAATACCTACACCTACATAATAGGTGATACTAATTATGTACATAATTCATTTACGACTATAAGTCCCGCAAATTGCTAATGCGCTGGAACCATGTCTCATTAACATCGTAATGACGTCAGCCGAAATAAAAATATACTATCAGCTCGAATTATACATCCAACTCCAAGGCTCGAAACTTCAGTTTAGTAACGTCCTAAAATGGCGGCCACGCGCATTAGCAATTTGCGGGACTTATAGCTGACCACTAGCTGACGCACGCACTGACGTCTACTTAATACAAATAGACTTGCGATTGCCTAACTCTTTTTGAAGCAAGCAAATTGAGAATTTGCCAGTTTGATGGCGATAGCAGCAAACGGACGGACAGCGGAAACTCAGTTAGTAGGGTCCCATTGGCACCCTTCGGGTATGGAACCCTAAAAACTGCCTCTATGTGGGCCTTCCAGGTTTTCCGCTTCCATTGTATTTAAGATTGCATAATTAGGTGAGATCGCAGGCAAAACATGTTACTTATCGAAAAAAAAGATGACAGGTAGGTACGATACTTTTTACGAGATAAGATATTATTTCTTTTAATATATAGGAATAGGGTAAAGTAAAATAAAATAATGTGAAAAATATCAATAGGTATAGTTATTATTTATTAAAAAATACAAAATATTCGCGTCATTGTATTTTAAGTAATACCTACACACTAAATACACAAGCCAAGATAGTTAACGTGAATAAACATTTTAAATTCAATGTTGTATATCTATCCCTCTTTATGCTACGTAGTTAGAACGAGACAGCATACTTGTCTTAAGGGCGTGACGTCCTACGTAATACAACTAGAGCACGTTGCTCGTAAGCACAGAATATTTCATCCCAGGAAGAGAAGGCTCACTTGGCAAAGGCGTTCAAATACCGCGCTACGCGAATATTTAAATAAGCTACGCGAGAGCCGTCAGAGGGAGACACCGCTATTTCTCGCGTCACATGACCAAGTGAGCAAGTCTCTCTCTTTTTTTATTCTATATAATTAGAGGGAGACAGTATTTTAATAGTGTTTCAAACACAGGCAGGTTCGCTGAACTGAATTCGCTGAATGCCCTTGAAGGCACTAACTCATCTCTCTCTCTTATCCTATACTGTAAAAACGAGACAGTACTCTGACAGAGTTATGGAACCCGTGTCGGCCTACAACCTATCTCTCTCTTCCCTATGCAATTAGAGCGCGACAGTAGTCGGCTAGTGTTTTAAGGCCGTGTCGCCCTACAACTCGCGCGTTGTAGCCACTGACCGCGACGTTGATGTGCAGCTCTGTGACTTGTGTGGAGCACGCAGCTTCCGGGTCGCCTGATGACGTCAAGCTGCCGAACCTGAGGGATGACTACAATCTATCTCTCTTTTCCCTATGCAATTAGAGCGCGACAGTAGTCGGCTAGTGTTTTAAGGCCGTGTCGCCCTACAACTCGCGCGTTGTAGCCACTGACCGCGACGTTGATGTGGTGCACCTCTGTGACTTGTGTGGAGCACGCAGCTTCCGGGTCGCCTGATGACGTCAAGCTGCCGAACCTGAGGGATGACTACAATCTATCTCTCTCTTCCCTATGCAATTAGAGCGCAACAGTAGTCGGTTAGTATTTTAAGGCCGTGTCGCCCTACAACTCGCGCGTTGATGTGTGCGTTGTGCATCTCTGCGACTTGTGTGGAGCACGCGGCTGCCGGGTCGCCTGATGACGTCAAGCTGCCGAACCTGAGGGATGACAAAAATCTATCTCTCTTTTCCCTATGCAATTAGAGCGCGACAGTAGTCGGCTAGTGTTTTAAGGCCGTGTCACCCTACAACTCGCGCGTTGTAGCCACTGACCGCGACGTTGATGTGCAGCTCTGTGACTTGTGTGGAGCACGCAGCTTCCGGGTTGCCTGATGACGTCAAGCTGCCGAACCTGAGGGATGACTACAATCTATCTCTCTCTTCCCTATGCAATTAGAGCGCAACAGTAGTCGGCTAGTGTTTTAAGGCCATGTCGCCCTACAACTCGCGCGTTGATGTGTGCGTTGTGCAGCTCTGCGACTTGTGTGGAGCACGCGGCTGCCGGGTCGCCTGATGACGTCAAGCTGCCGAACCTGAGGGATGACAACAATCTATCTCTCTTTTCCCTATGCAATTAGAGCGCGACAGTAGTCGGCTAGTGTTTTAAGGCCGTGTCGCCCTACAACTCGCGCGTTGTAGCCACTGACCGCGACGTTGATGTGGTGCACCTCTGTGACTTGTGTGGAGCACGCAGCTTCCGGGTCGCCTGATGACGTCAAGCTGCCGAACCTGAGGGATGACAACAATCTATCTCTCTTTTCCCTATGCAATTAGAGCGCGACAGTAGTCGGCTAGCGTTTTAAGGCCGTGTCGCCCTACAACTCGCGCGTTGTAGCCACTGACCGCGACGTTGATGTGGTGCACCTCTGTGACTTGTGTGGAGCACGCAGCTTCCGGGTCGCCTGATGACGTCAAGCTGCCGAACCTGAGGGATGACAACAATCTATCTCTCTTTTCCCTATGCAATTAGAGCGCGACAGTAGTCGGCTAGTGTTTTAAGGCCGTGTCGCCCTACAACTCGCGCGTTGATGTGTGCGTTGTGCAGCTCTGCGACTTGTGTGGAGCACGCGGCTGCCGGGTCGCCTGATGACGTCAAGCTGCCGAACCTGAGGGATGACAACAATCTATCTCTCTTTTCCCTATGCAATTAGAGCGCGACAGTAGTCGGCTAGTGTTTTAAGGCCGTGTCGCCCTACAACTCGCGCGTTGTAGCCACTGACCGCGACGTTGATGTGGTGCACCTCTGTGACTTGTGTGGAGCACGCAGCTTCCGGGTCGCCTGATGACGTCAAGCTGCCGAACCTGAGGGATGACAAAAATCTATCTCTCTTTTCCCTATGCAATTAGAGCGCGACAGTAGTCGGCTAGTGTTTTAAGGCCGTGTCGCCCTACAACTCGCGCGTTGTAGCCACTGACCGCGACGTTGATGTGCAGCTCTGTGACTTGTGTGGAGCACGCAGCTTCCGGGTTGCCTGATGACGTCAAGCTGCCGAACCTGAGGGATGACTACAATCTATCTCTCTCTTCCCTATGCAATTAGAGCGCAACAGTAGTCGGCTAGTGTTTTAAGGCCATGTCGCCCTACAACTCGCGCGTTGATGTGTGCGTTGTGCAGCTCTGCGACTTGTGTGGAGCACGCGGCTGCCGGGTCGCCTGATGACGTCAAGCTGCCGAACCTGAGGGATGACAACAATCTATCTCTCTTTTCCCTATGCAATTAGAGCGCGACAGTAGTCGGCTAGCGTTTTAAGGCCGTGTCGCCCTACAACTCGCGCGTTGTAGCCACTGACCGCGACGTTGATGTGGTGCACCTCTGTGACTTGTGTGGAGCACGCAGCTTCCGGGTCGCCTGATGACGTCAAGCTGCCGAACCTGAGGGATGACTACAATCTATCTCTCTTTTCCCTATGCAATTAGAGCGCGACAGTAGTCGGCTAGTGTTTTAAGGCCGTGTCGCCCTACAACTCGCGCGTTGTAGCCACTGACCGCGACGTTGATGTGGTGCACCTCTGTGACTTGTGTGGAGCACGCAGCTTCCGGGTCGCCTGATGACGTCAAGCTGCCGAACCTGAGGGATGACTACAATCTATCTCTCTCTTCCCTATGCAATTAGAGCGCAACAGTAGTCGGCTAGTGTTTTAAGGCCATGTCGCCCTACAACTCGCGCGTTGATGTGTGCGTTGTGCAGCTCTGCGACTTGTGTGGAGCACGCGGCTGCCGGGTCGCCTGATGACGTCAAGCTGCCGAACCTGAGGGATGACAAAAATCTATCTCTCTTTTCCCTATGCAATTAGAGCGCGACAGTAGTCGGCTAGTGTTTTAAGGCCGTGTCGCCCTACAACTCGCGCGTTGTAGCCACTGACCGCGACGTTGATGTGCAGCTCTGTGACTTGTGTGGAGCACGCAGCTTCCGGGTTGCCTGATGACGTCAAGCTGCCGAACCTGAGGGATGACTACAATCTATCTCTCTCTTCCCTATGCAATTAGAGCGCAACAGTAGTCGGCTAGTGTTTTAAGGCCATGTCGCCCTACAACTCGCGCGTTGATGTGTGCGTTGTGCAGCTCTGCGACTTGTGTGGAGCACGCGGCTGCCGGGTCGCCTGATGACGTCAAGCTGCCGAACCTGAGGGATGACAACAATCTATCTCTCTTTTCCCTATGCAATTAGAGCGCGACAGTAGTCGGCTAGTGTTTTAAGGCCGTGTCGCCCTACAACTCGCGCGTTGTAGCCACTGACCGCGACGTTGATGTGGTGCACCTCTGTGACTTGTGTGGAGCACGCAGCTTCCGGGTCGCCTGATGACGTCAAGCTGCCGAACCTGAGGGATGACAACAATCTATCTCTCTTTTCCCTATGCAATTAGAGCGCGACAGTAGTCGGCTAGTGTTTTAAGGCCGTGTCGCCCTACAACTCGCGCGTTGTAGCCACTGACCGCGACGTTGATGTGGTGCACCTCTGTGACTTGTGTGGAGCACGCAGCTTCCGGGTCGCCTGATGACGTCAAGCTGCCGAACCTGAGGGATGACAACAATCTATCTCTCTTTTCCCTATGCAATTAGAGCGCGACAGTAGTCGGCTAGTGTTTTAAGGCCGTGTCGCCCTACAACTCGCGCGTTGTAGCCACTGACGGCGGGGTTGATGTGTGCGTTGTGCAGCTCTGCGACTTGTGTGGAACACGCGGCTGCCGGGTCGCCTGATGACGTCAAGCTGCCGAACCTGAGGGATGACAAAAATCTATCTCTCTTTTCCCCATGCAATTAGAGCGCGACAGTAGTCGGCTAGCGTTTTAAGGCCGTGTCGCCCTACAACTCGCGCGTTGTAGCCACTGACCGCGACGTTGATGTGGTGCACCTCTGTGACTTGTGTGGAGCACGCAGCTTCCGGGTCGCCTGATGACGTCAAGCTGCCGAACCTGAGGGATGACAACAATCTATCTCTCTTTTCCCTATGCAATTAGAGCGCGACAGTAGTCGGCTAGTGTTTTAAGGCCGTGTCGCCCTACAACTCGCGCGTTGTAGCCACTGACAGCGGGGTTGATGTGTGCGTTGTGCAGCTCTGCGACTTGTGTGGAGCACGCGGCTGCCGGGTCGCCTGATGACGTCAAGCTGCCGAACCTGAGAAATAATTAGGGTTAATCATGATCATACTGTATTTTATACAGGTGTAACCAGAACGCTAGCAAAAACTTAGTGTTATTGTTATACTACCTAAACACAAACCAATACCAATTTGCCTCATTTTTTGGTTTAGTGATTTAGTATTTTTCAAACCCGCAATGTATACCGTGCAAAACTCGGGTCAATGTCCCACCTACGACGCGGAATTGACTTCGAGTGCTTCACTTACGCAACGTTCGTTGGCACCTAGCGTCAGTCAAATGTTTTATTTGCAATATATCGTGACCTTTTACATAATATAGGATTTTTTATATTTTTCCGCGTTTTTATTTTGTGGTATCATATCAATAATCATCAGTAGGTACTATTACTTGTCTTCGTTTTTGCCAGCGTTCTGTTAGATTTAGTTTTAAAAAATATCGTGGGAACTCTATTTTCCGGGATAAAAAGGAGCCTATGTCACTTTCAAGGTTTCTACCTATACCCATGCAAAAAATCACGTTGATCCGTTGCTCCGTTACGTGATTGAAGGACAAATCAATAAACCAACAAAACACACTTTTAATAATATTGGTAGGTACTTGGGTAGTGATGGATATCGTATTTATTTTGTACAAGATGATGCCCGAACTCTTTAATTTTTCAGGATAAAAAGTAGTCTATGTTCTCCGGGATGTATGCTAACTCTGTACCAAATTTCATCGAAATCGGTTTACTGTTGGGCCGTGAAAAGCTAGCAGACTCTACGAAAGCGGTGTGCAGGCTCGACTGAACCAAAGGGAGATCTCCCACCGAGCAGTTGGTTGTGCTCAGTAGCGCCAGCTGGGCCGACGATTGTGTCTTGAAACTTCTATATATAGTCCAGATTGCAGAAAATGTAAGTGCGAGTACTGTCGGCGGTACATTTGTTCGGGACTACGTCATGAAATGTTATCGATTGAATAGCGCCATCTAGTAGCAACTGTGGCAACCGCCACAGGCAGGTAGACAGACAGACACACTTTCGCATTTATAATATCAGTATGGATTGGATGTGGTATAGTATTTGATGTGCTCACCAGAACTCGTTCCCGGGATGCGCGTTGCTGTCCCAGGGATAAGTCATGACTAGCAGCTTCCCCTCGTGCTCGCCTGTGAGCTTGGAGGAGGGCTCTCTGTTCTGCATTTGCACGTTTATACCACCTGCGGATATTATAATGCCGCTATGGAGAAGCTGTGATAGCCTAGTGGTTAGGACGTCCGCCTTCTAATCGGAGGTAGGGGGTTCGATCTCGGGCACGCACCTCTAACTTTTCGGAGCTATGTGCGTTTTTATTAATTAAATATCACTTGCTTTAACGGTGAAAGAAAACATCGTGAGGAAACCTACATGCCTGAGAGTTCTCCATAATGTTCTCAAAGGTGTGTGAAGTCTACCAATCCGCACATGGCCAGCGTGGTAGACTATGGCCAAAACTCTTCTCACTCTGGAGGAGACCCGTGCTCTGTAGTGAGCCGATGATGGGTTGAACATGATGATGTGAAATGATCTTTTTTAGGGTTTCGTAGTGAAACAGGGAACCCTTAAATAGTGTTGTTCAGTCATAAATGGATATAAAATAAAAAATCTCACCTTTAGGATGTTCTTTACACTCCATGAAGAACCACCTTTTTTTAGGTGAATGGTCATCTCCCTTGTTTGAAAATAGATCTAAAAAAACATTTAAAAAAACAAAAATCAATAGCGATCACCGAGTCTTGTACTTGTAGGTATATAGTTAATGTGAGATAATTCTTGAACTTGTAACAACCTCTATAGAAGCACCCAAAAGCAAGCTTTTTAAATTACTTCAAACGATTTTTTCGACATTACTGGGCGCTCGCCCCGAGCGCTGCTATTGAAGCCTCACTCAAACAGTGGCCCTACCGCGGTTGTTTGACAGCTACAATGTCACGATCGCAATCATCTCTGATTGGTTAATGCTCGCTCACTATTGGCCACAATGCATTGTTGCAACAAGAATCGCACAAATTCAGCCAATCAGAACAATTGAGATTGTAATAATGATTGATGCAGGTTTTAGACAATAGCCCTGCAGGTCTGCTATTATATTCTATCAACTTTTGACTGTGACTTTTTGTTACAGTAATTCTGTGCAATTTCTGGAATATATAATATGTCAAATTGGTGACGCTAAAATCCAAATTTACTTGCCAATAAGATCAAAATTCCTCTACGTACTGGGACTGATGCCTTAACATGCTCTCCGAGGCATGAGTTAGCCTTTAAATTAATGAATAAGCGAATGAGCGTCCTCTAGGTTACGGATGCGTGAAATAATCCCTTAAAAATATTTTTTATTTTATTAAGTACATTTTGAATTAAAAAGTGCAAAATAAGCGAGCGAAATTTACATTTGCGAAACGCATCACCATTGGTCGAAACGGAACGTGATGTCACGATTCACGTTTAAAAAATTTCGGCCTAACCGTATCCGTATCCGTAATAATGACGTGACAGGTGAGTAACGTGAATCGTGACGTCATTCAAAGCTCGCGTAAAATCAAACTTTGAACAGACTTTGAGTTGACGTACCGGAGCTGCTGATCCGCTTTTATACGGTTAACGCTGTTGACTTTCCGAGTTGATATGTCTGCTGTATACCTTTACCTTGTATATACCACGCTTACCTTGCATATCCTGACTGGTGTCGATGTACGCAAAGTTAACGTCCGACACGTGAGTCAGCGCACGCGCGTCGAGCAAAGCGCGGATGCGGTCCACAAACGTTAGCACGTAGACGTCTGCCTGGTGAGGGGATATCATCCACACGCCTAGACCTGCAGAAATACAAGTGGTGTACCTATCTATAGCAAGATGATGCCCACGACTTCTATCAAATCTAATCATTAGCAGGTAACTAATTTAAAAAGTTTTTAAAAAACACTGACTGTGGGTTACACTGTATTTTCTTCAGCCCGCGCATTAAAGTGCATAAAATCCACCATTTTGATTTTTGAATCTAGTGACGTATCATTTAATAAGATCAGTTGAGCTGTTGAGTAGTTACGAACGGACATACATACATAGAGGTCAAGCACGTAGCCCTTCTTTTGGGTTTTCCCGCAGTCGGGTAAAAATCAGCTCAGTAATCATCTCATCGACCGACTCTATGAAGTATCTCTTTAGGCAGTGCTAAAATGTACTAAAAGCCCGTACAAAATTAGTTCTCACGCGCCATTTTAACTTTTTGTCAACTTAAAATAAGGACTAAAATCTTACTTTTGATATAACAGTTGACATATAAAGTTAAAATGGCGCGTGAGGACTTATTTTGTACGCATTATACTTACCGCACCCCACAACATTAAGAAAAGCAGTTTTCCCTCTGTCCTCAGCTCTGCAGTTCGCCTCCAACAACATGGACTCCGCTATAACACTGATTCTCTTATAATACACCTCATTGTCGAATATAGGATGCATAAACTTAAGACTCTGTAGTTTGATGTATCTTTCTTCATACAATTTTCTTTCGTCACTCTGTGATATATCCTCAAAGGTATTGTTCTCGATCTGTAAACACAAATTAATCCATACTAATATTATATTGAGGTTTTTAATGTTATTTTATAAATTTTGACAATAAGGGGTAGTTTTCACCCCTAAAAAGAAGCGTAGGTACAGCGGCACAATAAGTATAGAAAATGAACTAGAGGGTGATATAAGCCTAATGCCAAATTTTTGTACAAATCGGTGCTGGACGAAAAATTTGCGAGGTTTATCATTTTTTAGCTTCATTTCCTGGACTACTAGTCCATACTAATATTATAAATGCGAAAGTGTGTCTGTCTGTCTGTCTGTCTGTCTGTCTGCTAGCTTTTCACTGCTCAACCATTCAACCGATTTTAACGAAACTTGGTACAGAGATAGTCTGCATCCCGGGGAAGGACATAGGCTACTTTTTATCCCGGAAAATTGAAGAGTTCCCACAGGATTTTCAAAAACCTAAATCCACGCGGACGAAGTCGCGGGCATCAGCTAGTAGTATATAAACTGATAAAATTGTTAATGGAAAACTTACAGCATAGAACTCCGCCCACATTTCCCGCCACCTGAGCGTCCGTGTTCTCGCATCCTTTGACCTGAACATGTCCCATATATCATTCATAAAATCGTATCTAGACGTATTTTGCTCTTCAGTTATAAGGATATCTTCGTAGTCCATCTTACCGCGCCGGTGGAAACGAGGACCGATCACACCTTGGAAAATGGAAAACAAGATGATTTTTTTATTTTTTTATTCAGATACAAGTTAGTCCTTGACTGCAATCTCACCTGATGGTAAGTGACGATGCAGTCTAAGGTGGGAGCGGGCTAACCTGGAAGGAGTATGGCAGTTTTTATTAAACCTTTGGTTTTTACACGGCATCGTACCGGAACGCTAATTCGCTTGGCGGCACAGCTTTGCCGGCAGGGTGGTAACTAGCCACGGCCGATGGCCTCCCACCAGACCAGACCAGAAATTTAGAAATTATAAAATTCCAAATCCCTGGCAGGAATCGAACCCGGGACCTCCCACTAATAAGACCACAGCGCTTACCACTGCGCCAGGGAGGTCGTCAAAAGTTACAAACAGTTAGAGCCTCAATAGCTCAACGGTTGAGGAGCGAACTGTAATCATAATCATAATCATAATCATTTATTTATTTTGCTCAGATATGGTAGGTACATGTAAATTATTTACATGGGGTCTTAAAAGTTAGGTAATCAGTTACATATCCTGCCAAGCATGGCGGGCAAAATTATTTCTAAATTATCTTCATAAATTATCTAATTTCATTAATATTGTTATGTCATCACTCATCATTTAAATGTTTTTAATAATTCAAATGTGTATTCCGAAAGGTTGGTGGTTCAAACCCCACCCGTCGCACTATTATCGTACCTACTCCGAAGCTTTACGCTTAGTTGGAGGGGAAAGGGGAATATGAGTCCTGATTAGCAGGCTAATATACCTTTTTAAAAAAAAATTAAGTCAAATTTTGCGTCGTATAAAAATACACATTGCAAAACAACGTCACGGTATACTTTAATCCTATAGTCGACGCATTTTAAACGGAGTCGTCGAGTTATCTGTATGTTTCGCTCGGACTTACGGGTCGTAAGTAGCTAAGTGAGAGCGAAACAGACAGATAACTCGACCATGTGTTTGTTCGTCCTTCAATCACACCGCGACAGAGCAACTGATCGACATTTTTTTGCGTGATTATAGATAAAGTTCTGGAGAGTAACATACCAATGATAATAGCTTCGTCTTCAACGCCATCTTCCCTCACAGCCCCGCCATTGTCCCTTGCGCCGTCGTTGATGCACTCCGTGTAGCCACTGACGTACACCATAGCCGACAGCTTCATCTCGTCGTAGCTCAAGCAGTTCTCTAGAGTTAAGGGCGCCTTTTCCTCTGAAGTCCCAATATCCTCCCAGCCCGATGCGCTAAGTAAAATTGACGAATCAGCTTTAGAAATAAGCAACTCTGATGTCATACACTAATTTGAGTATTGAGTGCTCAGACTATCGCGGTGTCCTATGTGAGCGACGAATACGACGCGAAGCGACGCGAAACGACGACGCGACGTAATGCGTATATGGCAGTCTGCGTCTCGCCGCAGACTGCCATATAGGCCGCAAGCACGGTATGCCGTTGAGTTGATCGCATTCGTCGCGTTCGCAGCGTCGCGTCGCGTAGTACGTATTCGTCGCTCACGCAGGACACCGCGTAAGAATCAACGAGACTTGGCATTAAAATAATAATACCTTGTTAGAGCAAGCTAGGTGTATAGAAAAGCTCTAAAGAGTGATAGAGATATAAACACGGTGTATTAGTTAATTGTGAATATTGATGCAACATATTATCACAACACAGTCAAGTCAATGTGTGTGCAGCTTTTGATATTTACCCTTCCTCGCCAGTCAGCAGTTTGTACTTATCATAAGCCCCCACGAAGCACGCGGCTCGTTTCTTCAATATCCTGTCTATTAACTCACTCACCGACATACCATCGTACAATTGCTTTTCTATATCCGTGCCGAATTTTCTGAAAAATATAAGGTACAGACATATTTATAACTAGCTTATGTTCGCGACATCGTCCGCTTGGACTACACAAATTTCAAACGGATTTCTTAGCGGATGTCTATGTCATAATAGCTACCTATCTATATGCTAAATTTCAGTCCCATTCGCCCAATCAGTCAATTAGTCAGTCATCCTTTCCTTTTTTTATGTATATTTAGATTACTAAGAAATAATTTCTTTTTGACAGAGGCATCATCCTAAAGATGCTTAACATATCTACTTACATTTTATGTGCCAAAAATTTAGCCATCAGCACCAGAACTCTCTCATGTATCAAGGGATATGTGGATGTGATGTTTCTTCTCAATTTCTCTAATGGTTTCCGCTCCTTTAACTGTTTCACTCTGAAAGTTATACAAGTCTTAGGCTAAGATCTATAAAGCGCTCTTTGACTTTGCTCAGACTTAAGATTGAGTTAAAACGAGACAGATTTATGTGAGAGATATAGCTCTGTCTCGTTTTAACTCTATCTTAAGTCTATGCTAAGTCAGAGTGTGCTCTACAGATCTCAGCCTCATTAGCTATTAGTGTAATGATGACAAAGTTCCACGCAACTTCAGCGATTTCGTCCGTGTGGATTTAGGTTTTTTTAAAATCCTGTGAGAACTCCGATGATTTTCCGGGATAAAAAGCAGCCTATGCCACTCTCCAGGTCTTTGTCTATACCCATGCAAAAAGTCACGTCAATCCGTTGCACCGTTGCGACGTCATTGAAGGACAAACCAACAAACCAATAAACCAACAAACAAACACTCTTTCGCATTTATAATAAGGGTACTGGTACGCACGTGCTTCTAGAGTGCAAGGGTGTGGCAGAGCAATGCGAGCGGCATTTGGGTTCCCCGACCTCACTCCATGAAGCCCTCGGCAACCTGAGCGGTTTACTTGGCTTCTGGAGCGAGCTTGGATGGCTGGAGTGAAGACTTCAGCGGGGAGGGGCAATGCACGCACAACAGACGGAAACGTTTAAGTGCGGAAACCAGCCCAGAGAGAGAAGAAGAAGAAGAGAAGGCTACTGATAATACCTACCTAACAGTACTTATAGGAAATGGTACAGGAAAAACTTCACTCTTTTCAATGATTACTTCTTCATGTGGTGTCATTGTACCATGACCATCATAAGTTACGACTCCTGTATACTTATTGGTACATTTCATGTATTGCTTATCACTTTCTTTGAGACCAGGATAAGGCCAATCATCCTTGCAGCTGCAAATAGATAAATCATAGTATTAATATTATGTAAAAAAAATTTTACAAAAAAAATAAAAACCGACTTCGTTACACAAACACTAAAAATTGAAAAATAATTTAATTTATTACCGAATATATTATGTATACAAGAGTTAATATAGTTCCATAATAATATTTTTGGGTTCCGGTGCCAATTAGCTTTAGCTGCGCGAATCGTCTAGACTTCATATTTTTATAGGACTCCACAATGGCACCTCATTGGCACCGACCCCAAAAAA
The DNA here is from genome assembly GCF_902806685.2 of Maniola hyperantus. Lineage (NCBI taxonomy): Eukaryota > Metazoa > Arthropoda > Insecta > Lepidoptera > Nymphalidae > Maniola > Maniola hyperantus. The sequence continues at coordinate 14,445,227 of NC_048542.1, read as the reverse complement.
TATTATTATGGAACTATATTAACTCTTGTATACATAATATATTCGGTAATAAATTAAATTATTTTTCAATTTTTAGTGTTTGTGTAACGAAGTCGGTTTTTATTTTTTTTGTAAAAATTTTTTATTTCACAATTTTTAGTGGCTCTGTTGGGATATTTTGATTTTATGGGAAAAATATCAGTAAAAGGAAAAACTTGGACGTCCTGTTTGAGATATATATTTGAAGTAAGTTGAAAAAGTCATCGAACGTAAAACAAAGGATTTTAGAAAAATAAAATAAAAATAAGAATATATTTAAATATAAACAATTTAGTTTAATGCCAGTTCCAACATCCCCCTTTAAACTAAATTGTCTTACAAAAAAAAACTTAACATAACATATTAACACACAAGAAAAAAAAAACTAAGTAAGACCTAAACTACCTATAATTCTACTAGTTGCGATAGGCCCCAGTGGTTTGGTAAGAATATCTGCGGGTATATCACAACTTTTCATATACTCTAAAATAATTGTATCATTACTAATTTTTTCTCGTATAAAATGAAAACGAGTGTCAATATGCTTCGTCCTGCTATGGTGCACAGGATTGTGAGCTAAGTTTAGTGCACTCTGACTATCTGACAATATCTTAATTGTAGATATTTTACCCGTAATATCCTCTATAAATTTACGTAAATAACAGGCTTCTTTAGTTGCTGCAGTAAGAGCCATGTACTCAGCTTCAGTGGATGACAGAGCAACAGTTGGTTGTTTCTTTGATTCCCAAGACACTGGTCCACCAGCCAATTTAAAGACATAGCCCGTGTAAGACTTTCTGTCAATTGGACAATTGGCCCAATCAGCATCTGCATACCCTGTTAACGGCTTTCCAGTTTTCCTATATATTAAGGAATACTCTAGTGTACCCTTCAGGTATTGAAGAATCCTCTTTGCTGCTTTCCAATGTTCCGTTGAAAAACACGTATTAAATTGGCTTAAGTAGCTCGTCGCAAATGCTATATCAGGACGTGTATTGACTGCCAAGAACATAAGGCATCCTATTAGATTTCTGTAAGGCAGCAGCAATGACTCACCACAAACGTTTCGTTCTAATTTGCTGTGAGCTAAAGGAGTACTAGCCGACTTACATTCACTCATATTAAATTTGTCCAATATGGACAATATATAATTTGATTGACTAACTTTTATGTAATCTTGATTCCTTTCTATTTGTAATCCTAAATATGACTTCAAATTGCCAAGATCTTTCAAACTAAAATATCTTGACAAGTCATTTTTAACAATGTCAAACGTCACGTCAGAATTATAAAAGACAATTATGTCATCCACGTAGACACCCAATATAACAAGTTCATCACCAAAAAGTTTCGTAAATACACAAGGCTCAGAAGAAGTTCCTACAAAACCTATTTTTGAAAGTACTTCATTCAATTTTTTGTTCCAAGCACGAGGTGCCTGTTTTAGACCATATAGAGATTTGCGAAGCCGGCAAACCCTGTCTTCTTGGCCTTTCACAGAAAAACCAAGAGGTTGTTCCATAAATACTTCTTCTTCCAAATCTCCATAAAGAAAAGCTGTATCAACATCCAGATGTCTCATTTTGAGATCTTCTTCTGCTGCCAATGCAAACAAAGTACGCAGGGAAGAATGACGAATCACAGGCGCAAACGTCTCATGATAATCTATATCTCTTGTTTGATTAAATCCTTTGACCACTAGCCTTGCCTTATACTTGGTTATATTACCATAAGCATCCTTCTTTTGCTTATAAACCCATTTGCAGGGAATAACTTTTTTATTTGGTCTGTCTACTAACTCCCAGGTATTTAACTTCATAAGTGAATTGTATTCATCAGTCATTGCTAAATCCCATTTTTCACCATCTTCTGAATGTATAGCTTCAGAATAGTTTGTTGGTTCACCCGAAACAACATCAGTAGAGACCTGATAAGTTAAAAAATTCAGGTGGCTTTCTATTTCTAGATGGGTATCTGGGTTCATTACTTACTTGCGTTTGTTCAGTACAAGAAGACTCTTTATCTATGTTTACAGGAACAGATGATTCTCCTTCTGGACTACAACAATCAACACAATCATAAAATTGATCATCACCAGGTTCAGTATGTTCTTCGAATAGTAATACTGACTCCGTATTTTGAACTATAGGTTCTGATGCATTTTCCTTTAAAGGTGTAAAACAATTCTCAAAAAAATTTGCATCTCTTGACTTAATAATACGTCTTGGATTTGCAGGATCCCGAAAAACATAAGTATTAGGATCTTCCGAGTAACCAACAAAAATTGCTTCCTCTGCTTTTAAATCTAGTTTCCTTCTTTGACATGAAGGTACATGAACTAGAGCTCTACATCCAAATACTCTTAAGTGACTTAGATCACTTTTCCGACCACTCCACTTATCATAAGGTATTTTGCCACTCAAAGCTCGATGAGGGGACCTATTCTTCAAATAAACTGCAACTTGGAAAGCATCTTCCCAGTATGCTTTAGATAGTAAGCTTTCAGCCAACATTGATCTCGCCTTCTCTGTTATTGTACGATTAGTACGTTCAGCAACTCCATTTTGCTGTGGGCTATAAGGCGTTGTTACTTGGTGCTCAATCCCATTCGAAGAAAGGTAATCAGAAAACTCGTTATTTACATATTCTTTTCCTCCATCGGTTCTAAGAGTCTGTATTTGAAAACCTAATTGTTTTTCAACTAGAGCACGAAATAATAAAAATTTATTCTTTACCTCAGTTTTAGAAGATAAAAAATAAGCAAAAATCTTGCGAGTATAATCATCTATGAAAGTTAAAACATAAACGTTTCCTTGAAAAGATGTCGTGGACATTGGTCCGCATAAATCACTATGGATTAGTTCTAAAGGTGATGACGCCCTATTATACGCTACGTTTTTAAACGGTTTTCTGGCTTGTTTGCCTTTTACGCAAGCGATGCAACTATTTTTATCAACCTTAGTAAAATCTACTCCTACCTGATGATTCTTCAATTGATTCATGCCTATGCGACATAAGTGTCCTAACCGTTTATGCCAGAGCTGATACTTGCTCAGACAGTCATAGTGCACCTCATACGCAATATTTTCACTATTCATCTTAGGTGGAATATTAACAGTACCATCAACTATGTACAGTCCACCACAGGGCGAAGCATGAAGGACAGAATCACCTGAAACACAAAAAGTATCATTTTTATAAAAACTACATCCTCTCTTGTCGAAAACACATACAAAACCTTTATCAATAACTTTCTGTACAGATAGTAAATTAGCCTTTAAATCTGGTACCAGGGCAACATCACTTATTGTTTTTACTACATCACCAGGTGTCTTAATAGAAATATTTCCTATTCCACAGCATTTAACGCTTTCACCATTTGCAACAGTTATATTTCCAGTATGCATTGACCTAATGTCCCGAAACCAATCTTTTCTGAAAGTCATATGTTTTGTAGCTCCAGAATCTACGTACCAAACATCCTTATTTGAAAAATTAGCAGTAAGTGCTGTGACCGAATCCATGACCTCATTTGCTACACTTATTTTTTCTTTATTACGTCGCTGAGGACAATCCGGGCGTTTATGCCCTGGTACGTTACAGTCATAGCAAATAATCATTTTACTTGGTTTGGGTTTCATTCCTTTGGCCTGGAAAACTGTATTTGTTGGTATGGTGTCATTTTTAGACATTTCATTTAATAGTTTTGTTTTGACCAAATCGGAAGTAATATCGATGTTGCAGTTTTCAAGTGCCATAATCAATGGCTCATATTTCGATGTGAGACCTCCTAGTAATATAGCTGCAATCGATTTGTCTTCTATTACTTTATCTATGTCAGCTAGGTCTTGTGCCGTTGACAGAACTGCATCTATATATTGTTCAATATTTTCAAAGTCTGAAAGACTTAATCTATAAAGCTTACGCTCTAAGGCTAGCCTTCGGCCCATACCTTTATCCTCAAAAGCTGCCTTCAGGGCTTCCCATGCTTCGGCTGCAGTTTTTGCACATCTTACATGTGTAATAGCTGGACCGTCTAATGTTAAGCATATTTTAGCCAGAGCCTTAGCGTCATTCCTTATCTTAACTGGTGCAGCGGTCGTATCTCCTTCTGGATACCCAACTATAGGAAACCAAAGGTCCTCATGTAACAAATAATTTTGCATTTTAAATTTCCAAGTTGGATATCCTTCTCTATTTTTGAGACTAAACGGAGGAACTGACGAAGAATGTAACATCTTGTTACAACTTAAATCTCCGCTTGCTTGTGACATTTGGAAAGAAAAAATATAAATAAAGCAATTATGGACAATTAATACCACTTTTCACTTTTATTTTTCCACCTAGAGCCCTTCGTGCTGATAACGTGTTGGGATATTTTGATTTTATGGGAAAAATATCAGTAAAAGGAAAAACTTGGACGTCCTGTTTGAGATATATATTTGAAGTAAGTTGAAAAAGTCATCGAACGTAAAACAAAGGATTTTAGAAAAATAAAATAAAAATAAGAATATATTTAAATATAAACAATTTAGTTTAATGCCAGTTCCAACAGGCTCCATGGAATTATGCTATGACTGGTTAAAAATCTACTGTTTACTAAGCTATTACACTGATCGCGAGCAATTTACTCTTATCCGTTGAGGAGTTCCAGTATCTATCTTCGAAGATGTTCATCAGATCTTCACCAAATTGAAATGGGACTAACTTTGAAGTATACCCTTTCAAACAAAAAAAGAATTTCCAAAATCGGTCCAGGCGTTTTCGAGTAATCGGGGAACATACATAAAAAATAAAAAAAAAAAAAAAAAAAAAGATTCCGACGAATTGAGAACCTCCTCCTTTTTTTGAAGTCGGTTAAAAAGAGCTGATAGCCTAGTAGTTAAATGTGTCTGCCACATATTTGGAAAGTCTGGGGATCTAGGCGTGCACCTATAACTTTTCAGATTGCATGCCTGAGAGTTCCTCAGTTCCTCAGTGTTTACCTCAATTTCTGGTTTTATACTTTAACTAGCTTACGCTCGCGACTTCGTCCGCGTAAACTACACAAATTTGAAACCCCTATTTCACCCCCTTAGGGGTTGAATTTTCAAAAATCCTTTCTTAGCGGATGCCTACGTCATAATAGCTATCTGCATGCCAAATTTCAGCCCGATCCGTCCAGTAGTTTGAGCTGTGCGTTGATAGACCAGTCAGTTAGTCAGTCAGTCACCTTTTCCTTTTATATATATAGACTAGCTTATGCTCGCGACTTCGTCCGCGTGGACTACAAAATTTCAAACCCCTATTTAACCCCCTTAGGAGTTAAATTTTCAAAAATCCTTTCTTAGCGGATGCCTACGTCATAATAGCTATCTGCATGCCAAATTTCAGCCCGATCCGTCCAGTAGTTTGAGCTGTGCGTTGATAGATCAGTCAGTCAGTCAGTCAGTCAGTCAGTCACCTTCTCCTTTTATAGAAGATTTAAAACCTACTAAAGTATAAATAACTCACAATTTGCGTATATTCCACCGAATATCTCGAATACCTTCCATTGGAAATATCGTGTAGATATAGGAAATCTTTTGTGCACTACAAATACACTTTATTAACACAGTAATAAACTCAATTTTCCTTTATAGTCCATAAAAGATAAGATATAAAAGTTTAAAACAATGCGCGAAAATTACCACAGCAAACAAACCAAAACAAACGTCATAATACCACTGCTTTACCACTGTTACGTCACTGTCATCTTCAGTCCATACTCCATAGTGATGTGTGGCATGGGTGTACCTGCAACTTATATTATAATAATCGAGTTCATGACTCATCGGACTCATCATATTTTAGATAATATTGTGCAAGAACACTTTCCTGAAGAACGTTCCACGTTTTCAAATGTGATGATATAGCTACAAAAATGTAGCTCTATAACATCACATTTGAAAACGTGGAACCAGGCCACCACGGAACAGAAAATGTTCTGTTCCGTGCAGGCCACGCACTCTCACAAGAGAGAGCGCGCACATACTTAATACTATTTCGATAGTTGAAATTTTATATCAATACACTTATTACTTTAGAAAAATAATAATGAAATATTATTTTTATTTATTATCGAAAAATTAAATATCGTTCAAAAATATCGATATATTGAGGAAATAATATCGATATATCGATATTTTTTCGACAAGCCTCGAAGTTCGCTTACGAAATACGAGTAAAGAAATAATTATAAATTACGAAACCAAGCCAAAAAAGCAAAAGTTGCAATTTTGAAAATTATTTTAGCTAAACAAACGTTCCGATTTGAGATTATGATGTTAACGGGCCAAGAATCCTTCTATGTTTAATGCGATATCATAAACAAATTGCGTATTGTATTGCTTATCGTCAATTTGTAAGTACACACAATATAATATCATAAACATGTATAAAAACATTGATGATTGGTTTTTTCACTATAATTAACTAGTCATTTGTCTCCTCTTATGTTGGTTTATGTTAACAATCGGTGGTTGCAGGTGCAGTCGCAGAAAATGGATATTTTGCGTCATTTCCAGAATATTTCTTGGTAAGTAACTAAATCTCTGTCAAAATAGAATATAAAATATCCTACCCTATTGATAGGTCTACTACCTATTCAGTTTGATATTGTATCTACTTTTAGCTTCAGAGCCTTTGAACAAAGTAATAATCACTAAGTCCAATAAACAGAGAGTAATGTATTTTGTTTATGATCACAATAAATTGATGTGAATGTTGTAAATCTGGTAAATCTACATTACAAAAATATTCTTCAAAGTCTTCTTGAGGTTTTCTTCTGAACTGACTGAAGCCATGTATTCACTGAAAAACAATATAAACAAGAGAAATAGGTAGTTTTTTGTCATAACAAGACACATTCTTATTGTCAGGTGTAAGCCAGACTGGTGCTATCCAAGCATGAGTAAGGAGACCAATGAACTGCTACATAAATGCATAGATCTGCCGACTATGAAGCTCTCTGATGATGTAGAAGAGCTTATCAAGAAGAGTAAAGCCTTCTCCATACCATTCCCAATAGAAACTATCAGGTAAGTGATGAACTGTCTCAGAGTTCTCAGATTTGCTAATATTAAATTTTAACACAGTGTCAGACAACATTCGTTAATTCGAGGTTATTATATTATAATACTTATGTGTTTTATGTGGTTCCGTACCTCAAAAGGAAAAAGAAACCCTTATAGGATCACTTTGTTGTCTGTCTGTCTATCGTGTCTATCAAGAAAACCTATAGGGTATTTCCCATTGATCTACAATCATGAAATGAAAATCTTTTTATTTATTTTTATTCGTATAAACTTTTACAAGTGCTTACGAAATTTGGCAGATAGGTAGGTCTTATAGCACAAGTAATGGAAAAAACCTGTAAACCGGGAATTTGTGGAATTTACACAACAAAAAAATTTAAATTTGTTCATATTATAACATTTTGCTTTTTAAAAAGGGTAACTTTTTTTAATATTCAGATACAAGTTATCCCTTGACTGCAATCTCACCTGGTGGTAAGTGATGATGCAGTCTAAGATGGAAGCGGGCAACCTGGAAGGGGTTGGCCGTTTTTTAATAAACCCACACCCCTTTGGTTTCTACACATCGCTTGGCGGCACTAGCCACGGCCGAAGCCTACCAGACCAGGCCAGAAATTTAGAAATTATTAAATTCCAAACCCAGACTACCAGAGAATCGAACCCAGGACCTCCCACTAATAAGACAACAGCGCTTACCACTGCGTCAAAGAGGTCGTCGAACTTCTGATTTTCTTGCTGACTCTTCTCAGTGGAATCTATTTTTGAACCGGTGTGGTAAAGTCCCGACAATTAGAAATTAGTTTTTCAAATACTTTCAGGTTGGAGAAGTTAAAAGTCCGCACACCAATAGAGAAGTTGAAGAGGAACATAGTGTCAACATACCCTTTGATACATGAGAGGGTTCTGTTGCTGATGACACACTTTCTTATTTACAAAAGGTAAGAAAAATAATTATTCCTGACTAGCTGATGCCCGCTACTTCGTCCGCGTGGATTTAGGTTTTTAAAACCTATTAGCCTATGTCCTTCCCCGGGATGCAAGCTATCGCTGTACCTAATTTCGTCAAAATCGGTTGAACAGCTGGACCGTGAAAGGCTAGCAGACAGACAGACAGACAGACACACTTTCGCATTTATAATATTAGTATGGATTTACCTAATAGGCCAGCAGCCGCCGAGTATTTTTTTCATTTGTGATTAATAACAGGCTAGATCTTTGTGAGTAGGTTCCGTTTGATGAGACACCCAATTTTTGCTCCGTGAAAATTCTCTATAGAGGTAGCTATTGTACTTGGTTGGTCGAAATTGTCTGAATAACAGTAAGTATTTTTTTGAATATCGAGATAATTGGATAATAAACTCGGAAAAACAATTGTCCTACAAAATAGATGGTATGACTGGTGTGTAATCCACTCTGAATACATATGTCCAAATAACGGGGTCATAAAAATTATTATAAATAACCAGCTGATTTTTTGTATGCAGCTTAGTAAATATTTGTACATTGAAATGGCCACATAGTCCTACAAATTTAGTGGCAAGTTTTCCCAGTCCTACGCTTAGAAGTTGTCCATTTTATGGTAACAATTTTTTCATTAGATTTACATGAGACAGCTAACTATGTCTTGTTTTAACTCTTTCAAGTCTAAGCAAAATCAAAGTATGCTGTATAGGTCTCAGCTTGACACACTTTTTGTATAGTGTATGATTAAAGTTTCTTTTCTTTTCAGAGAATTTGGTTGTAACATAGAAAAGGCATTCTACAAAGATATGACGGTGCCCGAGTTCATAGAGAGGATACTCAAAAAACGCGCTGTCACATTTATGAACGAGAGCGATGACTTTCTGCTCTTCTCTGGTGAAAGAGAGTAAGAATGACTTACATTATAACAATAACTAGCTGATGCCCGCGACTTCGTACGCGTGGATATAGGTTTTAAAAATCCCGCGGGAACTCTTTGATTAAATAAATATTATATATAAAAAGTAGCCTGTTAATCCAGGGTATAATCTATCTCCATTCCAAATTTCATCCAAATCCATTCAGCCGTTTTTGCGTGATTGAGTAACAAACATCCAAACATCCACACTTTCACATCAATACTTATAATAAATTTATAATATTATAGTACATAGTTTATTATTTAATCTTGAAATCAGAGTAGTAGTTAGTAAGTTTTCATATTGGGGTTAAATGTAATAAATAAATAAACAAATCTTTATTTGTTGCTTAAAATTACCCATGACTCCCAAACTAGGTTAACCAGTGTCATGGGGGAAATAGGACTAAAAATGGGATAAATACGACTTTTAGATCTTATCAAATTTATTTAGACTGGAAATTCGCATAGTTGAACTTCTAAATTGATTTCTGTTGTAACAATTTTTTCTATTAGTCACGATGGTTGGGAACAAGTTGGCACTCTGCATCAGAAACCTCCGCTCTTACTGGAGAACTGTTTGAGCTATGATGAGATGAAGTTATCCGCTATGGTCTACGTAAGTGGGTATACAGAATGCATCAACGACGGCTCAAGGACAAACGCTGGGGTTATTAGAGAGGACATCGCCGAAGAAGACGCCGTTATTATCGGTGAGTGAAAAAAAAATCGAATTTCAGCACATTATATTCGGCCAAATATTCGATATTCGGCTAGATGGTCGGCATTTGGCCAAGTATATTCGGCTTTCGGCTTTGTTTTCGTTTTTTCTTCGTTTCGTTTTTAAAAGCATCATTTTCTGTTAAAGGTCTCATAGGTCCACGTTTTGAGAGACGCGGTCGAATGGACTACGAAGACATAGTAATAACTGAGCAACAGAATTGCCTTGAAAACGGTTATGGTGAAGAAGTGACGCCTACGACATGTCTTAACGTTCTGAAGACTACGTATGTGAGGAATAATCAGTCCGCTAAACATATGTGGAGACAAATGTGGTCAGAATTCTACCAGGTAAGAATATGTTTTACACTACGCGGCAGAAAATAATGTACATCGATCTTTAGAAAAATATAGCGGATTTGTAGAGCGTTGTCTCTGTCGTTGAGACCGACAAAACGTCATATAGGTATGAGTGACAGAGACAACGCTCTACAAAGCCGAAAGTCATTCTAAAGGCCGATGTTCATTATTTTCTGCTGCATAATGTATATCACTATGTTTAGGATGCTTCAAAACATTATGTAGTTTGTGTAAGTTCCTACCTATACAAACTTAACAATAAGGTTAGATAAAAACTGATCAATTGCGAAGGATCCCGTAATTATCGTATGAGTTAATTTTTTTTTATTTGCAATACACACTGTGAAAATATCAACACTCTACCTATTATTATTATTTATGAGATACAACCCGCTGACAGACGGATAGACGGATGGACAGCGGAGGCTTGATAATAGAATCCCGCGGGCTTGATAATAGAAGTCACACAAAATGTGTTCATAAATAAAATGCTTGCTAACCTGTTATGCATATTTTTGAACTTTTCTGTACCTTTATAGGTTCATAGTTACACATATGAAGAATTAACATCTTATATAAACATCCAAGACAAGGATGAAGACAAACAGTATCTGGACAGATATGTGAAGCAGCCGCACTCTGATAATATATTCGACAATGAGGTGTACTACAAGAGGCTGAGCATTCTCGTCGAAACCACCCTTCTAGAGGCTGAGTACAGAGCTGTGGAGAGCGGGAGAGATGCCTTCGTCAATGTTATAGGGTGTGGTAAGTAAAGACGGCAAAGATAGCAGCTACCTTTTTTTTTCGTTATAGGAGGAAAATCCTCATGGATGCCTCTGGCATGCTCCACTTGGGGTGCTGCCCAATGGCCTACGGACTAAAATCCTCCTTCCCACCCCCGCTCTATCTTTCAGGTAAGAGCAGCTACCTGCGACTCGTTTGATGTCGCTGTCCACTTGGTTAGGGGTTTGCCAAAGCTACGCTTTCCGGTGCGAGGTCACATTTCCAGCTGTTTGGGACCCTGAACACTATCGGGTCTTCGAATTATGTGCTCCCTCCGTTTCTAACCTATATTACAGTACGCGGCAGAAAATAATGTATCGACCTTTAGCATGAGAGTTCGGCTTTGTAGAGCGTTGTCTCTGTCACTATGTGACGTTTTATCGGTCTCGATGACAGAGACAATGCTCTACAAAATTGCTTGCTACCTCTTTCTAAAGGTCGATGTACATTATTTTTTGTTGCGTACTGTACGAGCGTCGTAGGCTTCATTCAGATCCATACAGGTTTAAGACCTATTTACCTATCTAGTTTTAACTGGAAGTTTAGCTAGCTATCAGTATATATTTCATGTTACTTTGTTATGTTTTTATAGGACTCGGCGTGTGGAAGATCGCCCCGCACCAGCCGGACGTGTATATCCTCACATTCCTAGAGCGGATACGGGCGTTCCTTAAGAAGGATCTTTTGAGCCACGTCACTGACGTTAATTTCGCCTACATTAGGACGAGTCGCGGTATACAATGTGAGTTGCATTAAGTTATATATTATGCTTTCCTTAAGAAATACCTTGCAATCTTATGGGTGAAATACTAAAATAAACATATTTTTCGTATTCCAGCATTATTCACAAACTCGCCTATTCATAATGATCAGTCACCAATCGAAAAACGAATTTTCTTTGAATGTAAACGACATCCAAAGGGTAAGTCACGCATTTAAATTCTGTGAGTTCAATCTGTTCTATTGAAAATACTTATATACGAAAAATAAACTTTTGCAATAATTGCTTGTGATATTTCTATTATGACAAACATTGCTTTTCTGCGAAAATATGTATGGTTTGTAAACAAAATCATCACAGAATGTTACAAAGATCATTCGTATAGTTATTTATATGGGAATGACGGATGAATTCATGTCTTTTTGCAGGTGGTATAAACGTGCAAATGGAGAACAGAGAGCCCTCTGCGAAGCTGAAAGGTGAACACGAGGGAAAACTACTGGTTATGACCTACCCTTGGGATGGCAACGCGCACCCTGGGAATGAGTTTTGGTAAGGAATCATAATTTAAATTTAACAACATCACACCTCTCTCTCTCATACTCACTCACTAACTCATTCACTCACTTAATCTCTCTCTCACTACGCGAGCGCCGTCGGAAGAGCTGTAGACTTATTCCTCAAGTCAAGTGACCAAATGAGTGGTCTGCTCGAATATACGCACGCACATTAATACAATCTACTTTTGATAGTCATAATTTGTATGATTTGTAGGTCAATGATGCAATCTTTATCCCGCAGGATCGGAAGTCTATCTGGATCCGGAGATCCGGCAGCCGCGTGTTCCACACAAGTCGCAGAGCTGCACAACGCACACATCAACCCCGCTGTCAGTGGCTACAATGTGCGAGTCGCGGGCCGATATGGCGTCAACTCGCTAGCGGAGTATTCGCGCTCTCTCACTACGTAATACTGAAAGAGAGAGATGGACGGATATACTGTTATTGTCTTATGTCTATGTAGCGTATATACAACTCATCAATCCCGCCGTCAGTGGCTACAATAGGCGAGTCGCGGGCCGATATGGCATCAACTCGCTAGGTGGAGTATTCGCGCTCTCTCACTACGTAAAACTGAGAGAGACGGATATACTGTTATTGTCTTATGTTAGTGACTACAACGTGCGAGTCGCGGGCAGATACGGCATCAACTCACTAGCGGAGTATTCGCCCTCTCTCTCTCCACATAATACTGAAAGAGAAAGATGGGTATACTGTAGACCTAACTGTCATACAATACAAAGCACACATTTTAAAAGGGACGTATGTTCCATTTTAATGGTCCTTCGAACCGGATAAAACTGATAATGATATTATTAGGACACTGTACTCGAATACTTCTTTGATAGGACTCTTGACTATGCAATAGTGATGGATGTATTTGTGAGAAAGAGAAGAGTCTATTGTATATTTCATTCCTATATTATATGACTTTTGTATACAAGATATGTAAGTTTGTATGTATGCAGTTTAGTTTGTCTATTTGTATCGCAGAATTTGCTTCAGTGGAGGCTGCACAAGTATTAATTGTGGCTAATTCTATTTTACACAATGTCTGAACTAAAATAATAGTTCTAAATTTATTGCTATCTCTCATAATGCTCCCAGCAGAAAAGAATAGCATTAGATTTAGTTAAGTTCAGAGATTGTGTACAACAGACTTAGCGACATTGACAAACTATGTTTTCAGTTTTTATATCTTGGCAAAACAGCTTTAGATTAGATTAATATATACTTAGCAATGTATCGAAACTACAACGCACATGAAACAATATTATTTAGTACGGTAACTTGACTTTTTCAGAATTAAACTATTAATCGGTAAAGCACCGATTTATTTAAGGTGGTAATTGACGGTTCATATTATGAAGTAAATAATAAAACGGATGGCAATGAACTAATTAATAGAGATCGATTTTTACGTTTTTACGAAACCAAAAAGAAAAACATTCTTGCTAGATTACCTTTAAAAAGTGGAAAGAGAACTGTGATGGCTGTATATGTTATGCATAATATGTAGATGGTTCATATTATGAAGTAAATAAGAAAATGGATGTATAATGAAAAGTAAAGTAGTTTTCATGAAACCAAAAGAAACTTTCTTGCTAGATTACCTTTAAAACGTGGAAAGATAACTGTGATGGATGTGCATGTTATAGGTAGATTTTATTTATGGAGGTTCATTATTTATGTAGTAAATAAGGAAATGGATGGTAATGAACTAAATAGTAGTGAATTTTTTTTACGTTTTCACGAAACCACAATTGCTAGATTACCGTTAAAAAGTGGTAAAAGATCATGTTATGCGAGTGTACTGTTTTTTCAGTGAAATATGTAATTAGAAAAATGTAATATAGGGAATTACATGGACAGCTATGAGGATTTTAAGAAACACGCCCATTCAGGTGACTCGCTAACTCAGTGTCTAAAACTGAATGATAGTCACCGAGCACATTAGAGATTGGTTTGTTCTACATTGCTGCTTCGCTGAGTGAAAATAAAATAAAAATTCGTAGAAAACTTTCAATGGATTAAAATTTAAAATAAATGTTAAATGAGCTTGGTGGCTATCATTCAGTGTTAGACATTTAGTTAGAGAATCAGTAGGCTGAAAATGTGCCTCATTATTAGTCCAATCTGAAGTTGCAACATGGTGGTTTGCACTTTTCGCAGGTAATAGACTAAAAATAAATCACAAATCCTGCTGAGATATGTTTTTATACAGTGCCCAGTCATACGCTTTATGTTCAGGATTGGACTATATAGTTTTGCACATACTATATTGGTCTTTAGATTGTGGTAATAGTATTTATTAGGTCTATATTCTTGCCTAGTTAACTTTGTAAGAGTATGGTAAATAAGTAGCTATAATTTTAAGCCAAAATAAGATAGCATTAAATACGAACAATTGTATAAAATAATAAAATATTTTCTGTAATGTAAACAAAATATAGCAATATTCATAAAAAATCTAGCTAATGCTCTGCATCCGTTGCATTGCGTCTCGGGCGTCACCTGGGTCGTCGATGGCCGTCAGAAACCATCACGGAAGTGTCAACAACAACTAAAATTTCAATTCAGTCGAATGTACGATGCGCTATGTATAGGTACACATAGGTAAAAATAGACAGAGACAAACATGAATTTTTAGATGAGTACCTACTCGTAATATATAGTAAAAGACCCCCCTGTCTTTTCTGCACTGATTTGAAGGCATTATTATAATTTGGTTAGGTTTTATTTTATATCTCAATGCATTTGCTAAAAATAATTATGAAGGTATAGTTATATTATATTTAGTGAACGTCTTTATGTGAGTAGAACAATGGCTTATATTAATTTTTACACACTATACTGACTAGAATACTATAATAAAATGATTAGTCGGGTAAACTTTAATAAATTAGGGTAATTCTCAAATTATATTTGTTACGTTTATTATCGTAAGAAATATATGCTGCTGTTTTTATTAAAAGTCGTTTTATTTCTTTTTGTTTTAAGTATTACTAGCTTATGCTTGGGACTTCGTCTGCGTAGACTACACAAATTTCAAACCCCTATTTCACCCCCTTAGGGGTTGAATTTTCAAAAATCCTTTCTTAGCGGATGCCGACGTCATAATAGCTTTCTGCATGCCAAATTTCAGCGCAATCCGTCCAGTAGTTTGAGCTGTGCGTTGATAGATCTGTCAGTCAGTCAGTTACCTTTTTCTTTTATATAATATATTTGGATTTATTTGAGTTTTAGTTTTAAGTTCGCGTAAAAATTACCACCACTATATCATCGTACAAATCGAACAACCGACCATCAAAAAGTAATTTATTACTATTACGGTATTACCTATTTTGAATAAAATATTTGATTTTTAAGTAACCTATATATGCAGTTATCCTGTTCGCTGTCTTCCAGAGCTCTTTTTACGATGTTGACAATTGCATCTGTTGGAACTAGAGTAGGTATGTACCTATATTAATATCCCTACTTAAAAGATAAAACCAGTGTATAGAGTTAGGTGCTAAAATATAACAATAAAAAAGATGAGAAAATCAAAGTTGATAATATCCCACTTTTTTAAAGTCGGTTCAACCGTAAAAAGTGCCTCATCTAGTGGTAATCATTCATCCATGGTTTATTTACTCTGTGGTTGCACACGTCATCTTGCTGTCAAAGTGTCATTCACCCACATTCTTTTACAACTTCATTCAAAATCAAATCATTCAACAAAATTCAAATAGAATCAGTGTTTCCATGTACACGGTAATTACCGTAGATGCACCGTAATTCAGTCCTAATCTACCGTCAAGGTAATATGCCCATTACCTTGACCGTGTCACCGTAATACAAAAATCACGTTAAAAATTCATAATATACTGCGTAATACGAGTACGAATCTCAGTCAC
This sequence comes from Maniola hyperantus, assembly GCF_902806685.2. Lineage (NCBI taxonomy): Eukaryota > Metazoa > Arthropoda > Insecta > Lepidoptera > Nymphalidae > Maniola > Maniola hyperantus. The sequence goes on along the minus strand of NC_048542.1, from coordinate 14,429,229 downwards.
GTTAGCATATTTCGTAATGGCAACATTTCTCTTGCTCTCGGTTTAAGCATCAAATCTCAGCGATCTATTTTCGTCCTTATTCAAGTAATTAAGAAGGAATGAAATGTAAAATTAATGAGATTTAACAAAATATTAATATGAATAAATCCGTTTATGAAAAAGATATTGCTATGCTAGGAGAGTCAGATTCAGAATAATATTAATAATTGATTAAAAAGCAAATTCGTGACTTTTTTCTTTTAAAAATGACACGGTAATTTACACGGTATTCTTTTAGCTAATCCACCGTAATTAAAACTAGAAACACCGTAATTTTAACCCTTCAACACGGTAATTCTCGATTTACATATGGAAACACTGAATAGAATAGAACCATATGTAACAAGTAGGTACTCTAGTGATTATATACTCTTTGAATAGAACCTAATAGAACTTAGAAGAATTCAGTTCAGTCGTGTTTTCTTTTCTTAGGTGTTTTGTTTTTATTTATTTGAATATAAATTAAATTCTGTTTTTATACCTACTTGTTATTTAGTAAAGCTTGTTTACAATGGATTTCTTGAAACAATTAAAAAATATCCCCTGGTAAGTTGAAGAAAATCACTTTTTACTTGTTTTTGTTAAAAAAAGTAAGTACCTAAGTAGGAGTAAGATAACTAAGGTTATTTTAAACCCTTTTCTGATTTTTGAAGAATGAAATAAAGTATCACATACTTGTTTGCTTAGGTAAACTAATATTTGTAATTTGGAAAAACCATAGATTGCAACATATTTTGTAATTACATATTTTATTTTTAAGTATGTAGATACATTCTAAGGTGTAAATATGTTTTTATATAGGTGCTTATTTAGTTGTATTTGTATACTCTTTAAACCACAATGCCAGTTTTAAGTGTATTGCTCTCTTTCACAATGTTCAATGTTCTCTGCAGAAATAATCAAAGCACTACATTCAGACCTGCTATTTAGGCTGAAATTTATAGAGCGTGCTTTGACTTTGCTTAGACTTAAGCCACTGTTAAAATGAGACAGATTTATGTCAGCTATATAACGCTGTCTCGTTTTAACCGTGTCTTAAGTCTGAGCGAAATCAGAGTACACTCTATAGATCTCACCCTTAGTATACTACAAAATATTTTGTTTACCAGGTTCAAACCCGACTGGGTGTATCCTAATGTGACAGAGGAAACCAAGGAGTTTCTGAGTAAGTGTACAGATTTGCCTCCAGCAAGTCTTGGGGAAGATTTGGGGGAAATTATTAAAAAGAGCAAAGCATTCCCGATAAAATTCCCCATAGATACAGTGAGGTAAACTGTTATTTTAATAATTGTTATTATCTGATAATTAGGTACATAATATTACTTTGATTTTATTGCTAAGTGGGTGACATTAGAGCCTATGTCTAACATATCGATGAGCCTTGATAGCTCAACTTGTTACGTGCTAGTCCCATACTTGTTTTTTAAATTGATACAATTTTTTTCAGATTACACCAGTTACAATTACGGAGACCAATTGAGAGATTGAAAAGGAATATTGTGTCAACATATCCCATAATCCATGAAAGGGTTTTGATATTGATGATACGCTTTCTCACATACAAAAAGTAAGTTTAAATTTAAAGCACAAGGACTAAATTAAATTAATGCAAAGGAAGTAATAGCTGTGATAGCCTAGTGGTTAGTACGTCCGCCTTCTAATCGGAGGTTGGGGGTTCAACCCCGGGCCATGCACTTCTAACTTTTCAGAGTTATGTGTGTTTTTATTAATTAAATATCACTTGCTTTAACGGTGAAGGAAAACATCGTGAGGAAACCTGCATGCCTGAGAGTTCTCCATAATCTTCTCAAAGGTGTGTGAAGTCTACCAATCCGCACATGGCCAGCGTGGTAGACTATGGTAAAAACCCTTCTCACTCTGAGAGGAGACCCGTGCTCTGAGAGGAGACCCGTGCTCTGAGAGGAGACCCGTGCTCTGTAGCGAGCCGGTGATGGGTTGATCATGATGATGATGATGAAAGGAAGTAACTACCTTGAACATACAGCACAGTAAGTTGTAAATTAATTTGCTTTAGTTTCATTTACTTATTATGATGAAGTTGTGTTGGGTCCTGAAAAGATACAGCTCTTGCAATTCACGAAGGCGAGTGAACTTTACTTGTGGTTACGTCGTATACACGGATATTGCGTAAGTGTGCGTGCATGTCGGACCAATCAGTTGCTAGCAAGCGCTCGCAAACGCACACTACTTTACGTTACTTATACCGATAGGACTTAAACACAAGCATGAAATGAACCACTCGCTCTCGTGAAATACAAGAACTATACCAGACAAACTAAAACACTCTTTCGCATTTATAATATTAATATAGATAATATATGAATTTTTCAGGGAATTTGGTTCAAATATCGAAAAAGATTTCTATAAAGACATGACTGTACCGGAATTCATTGAAAGAATTTTAACTAAACGCGCGATCAGTTTCTATGGACCGAGGGATAAATATCTACTGCTTACGGGTGAGAAGGGGTGAGTGACATATACATCACCTGTGGTCATTCAGTACAGGATGACCCAAGTAGACAAGAGTGAAATCTTTTTTTTTAAATCGATTTAAAAAAAACTGTTATACCCACCTACCAGATAGCAAATTGAGATTATGGTTCCTTGTATGTCATGGACTTCCGCAAAGTAACGCCTGTTTTTATAAAACTGTGTGGACTACAATTTTGAACCCCTATTTCACCCCCTAGACCTAGGGGTTGAATTTTCAAAAATCCTTTCTTAGCGGATGCCTACGTCGTAATAGCTATCTGCATGCCAAAATTCAGCCCGATCCGTCCAGTAGTTTGAGCTGTGTGTTGATAGATCAGTCAGTCAGTCAGCTTTTCCTTTTACATACAGATTTCTAAATGGCCTCAAAAATGTTGCAGAATGAGCGGTTGGGAGCTGATAGGTAGTTCAGAACAAAAACCACTCCTATTACTAGAGAATTGTCTGAGCTATGACGAACTGAAGCTCTCCGCCTTAGTGTACGTGAGCGGATATACCGACTGCATCAACGACGGGACCAGAAAGAACTCCGGCGTTCTGAAGGAAGACAACATTGAACAAAACGCTGTCATGATCGGTTTGTGCTTTTATATTGCTGTCTCTCTTGTCATTATGAATACAATATCTGCATCTCGCTCTTTTGACAAACTGAAGCTCTCAGTTTTGGTGTACGTGAGCGGATATACTGACTGCATCAACGACGGTAACAGAAAAAACTCGGGTGTTGTGAAGGAAGACAACATCGAACAAAACGCTGTCATGATCGGTTTGTGCTTTTATATTGCTGTCTCTCTTGTAATTATGAAAACAATAGCTACCTCTCGCTCTATTGACGAATGCTCTTCGCCCTGGTGTACGTATAAGCGGATATACCGACTGCATCAACGTATGTACGAGAAAGATCTCCGGCGTTGTGAAGGAAGACAACATCGAACAAAACGCTGTCATGATCGGTTTGTGCTTTTATATTGCTGTCTCACTTATCATTATGAAAATAATATCTGCATCTCTTACCAGAGAGCTGTTGTTGACATTTGCCAAGAAACTTTTTTTAGATTTGATGACTGTATGTGGATAAGATGATCGATCTATATTCAAGGTTTGATCGGGCCGCGTTTAAAACGTCGTAGCAAAATGGACTACCAAGAGATCCTCGTGACGAAAGAGCAAAATATCGACGACCATGGATACGGGGACGCGGCCAACAGACCGCACCAGGTGGCCAAGCATCTGTGGAGGAAAATGTGGTGCGACTTCTATGAGGTTTTTTCAAAAAAAAATTCGATTATAATCACTTACTCCATCCATTGACACATGTTTTATCACTGGCCGCCGAAAAGAGGGGTTTTTAAAACGGTGGACTTATAGATATTCCAGGTTCCATAAAAACCCCTTTAATACCCGGCCACGAGTTTTTATTAGCTTATTAAATTTGTTCTCATTAAATTACAATTATTTTTAATGGAATAAATTCATTCTGGCCGTATAACTTTTTAAATCAAACAAGCATTTTATTTGTAGCTATCTAGTCACTTACAAAAATGTATCTGCTTTTCAACTGTTTCAAACATACTAATCTGTTCCCTCAGATCGAAAACGTAACGTATGATAAGGTGACGTCACTCCTCCAAAAACAGAACAGAAATGAAACCAGGCCATACATACAGAGGTACCATCACAAGAAGACCAGTAAACTGATATTCGACAACGAGGTGTACTACAAGAGGATCAGTGTTCTGGCTGAGAGCACGCTGTTGGAGGCTGAGTACAGAGCGGTAGAGAGCGGGAAATTGGCTTTTGTTAATGTTGTAGGATGTGGTACGTCAACTTTGACAGGTTTGCGTTTGATTATGGGCTGAGACGTGGCTGAGAGGCTGAGACAGTCAACAGATATTTGTGAAAGCTTTGCGCTTGATTAAAGCGGAGACAGTTGACTTATGTCAAAGACATAAACCATCACAAAAAGACCAGTACAGAGTACAGCCTACAAGGTGGTCAGATTTCGATAAAATATGAGATGTCATTAGATTTGTCTTAGTTGTGAGAATGGCACTGGGTGAGTGGCGTCATACAAAAAACAATATGGCGGACGCTAGTCACCAAAAACTAAGGCAATATGTTTAGTTGAATGTTCGCCAGGATTTCAGGACTCTTAGCGAATACTTATCCCCGATTTCAAATGCCAGTTTTTCAATAAAACTAGAATAAGCACCACACACACACACACACACACACACACACACACACACACACACACACACACACACACACACACACAACCAACCACGCCCACCCACACACCCAAAACCATCCACGCACCCCCAATCACACATATCGACACATATTTATCTATGCTAATATTATAAATGCGAAAGTGTGTCTGTCTGTCTATCTATCTGCTAGCCTTTCACGGCCCATCCGTTCAACCAATTTGGACGAAATCTACAGTACAGAGTTAGCTAGCATCCCGGGGAAGGACATAGGCTACTTTTTATCCCCGAAAAATAGAAGAGTAACCACGGGATTTTTAAAAACCTAAATCCGCGCGTACGCGGGCATCAGCTTGTGATCCATGATATTCTCTGTCGCCAGGTCTCGGTGTATGGATGGTTCAGCCGCACCAGGTGGACGTATATGTGCTCACATTCCTGGAAAGGATCCACGCTCTACTACACAAGGACTTGCTGAACCATGTTTCTGATGTCAACTTCTCTTACATCAAAGCAAGTCCTGAAGTCGAAGGTAAAGTATAGTTTTTGTCATCTATAACTCTATACTGTTAGCTTTTTGAAGTTACGAGTAGTTTAATGAATTAGACAATATTTGACTCTTCCGATGTCACGCTATCTGTGGCGGGGCAGCCATCTTGAATCGATTTGTATAAATACGGGTGTTTGAAGGTTTTTAGGCCAGTCTCGTTCTGACTCGAGACTCACGACTATTAAATACTTTTGTGTTTAGGTCGCGATTTTGATTGAGTGTTTGATTAATTTCGAAATAACTACCCCATATTATTTTAAGCTCCTATGGTTATTTGAACTGTACCATAACTGAATTACACGTTTTAACAATTCTGTCTGCGTCCGTTTGAACGGGCTAATCTTCGGAACGGCTGAACCTATTTTGACGCAACTTAGACAAACAAGTAGATGATTTTTTTTTCATGTTTTGAATCTAACACTGGTTCAGAATGCTCGCACTACCAAGAAGCACCAGTAAGAAACTCGGCGGATGATCTTTTCAAAAATTTAAGTAACAATGTTAATTTTTTCAGGAATATTTACGAAAGATACGACACAAAAAGAACCAGAATTGATTAAACTCTTCCTTGAATACAAAGGACATCCTAAGGGTAAGTACAAAATAGTGTTTTTTTTTTTCATATAAACAGATGTACGTGAATAAAGTGTGCCAATAAGTGACTCATTTTGATTTTTATGAAATCAGGATTTTAGGATATGAGCATAGATAAAATTATTTTCAACACACTTGCTCATAAAGTGGCTCTAATTTCACCGCAACTAGGCACATAATGACACCTATTATCAATCTGTGAATTTTTCATTGCTATTATTCACAAGTGAGTTATAGAGTTTTTATTTTATTGGTTGAGTTGCTTTGTTCTTAAAAAAGTTCAATGACACCTACAATCAAACTGTGACTTTTTCATTGCTATTATTCACAAGTGAGTTATAGTTTTATTTTTTACTTTATTGTTTGAGTTGCTTTGTTCTTAAAAAAGTTTCGATATAAAAAAGATCGTGTTTAATAGTACCTACAAAGAAATTTTTAGATTATTTTCTTCACAAGTGTGTTGAAAATCGTCGTATGTATACACATGTGTATTAATGATTACCGTCCTCGGCTATCTCAATGGCGCCTCAGCGGTAATCACCAACATTACACACTTGTACCATAATGTGCTATTATATAACATTTTGTTTATAGGTGGCCTAAATGTGCAAATGCAGAAAAGAGAGCCCTCGTCCAAGCTCTCAGGCGAGCATGAGGGAAAGCTACTAGTCATGACCTACCCCTGGGACAGCAACGCGCATCCTGGGAATGAATTCTGGTGAGGATATTTTAGATGTTACGAGTGCGCAAAATAGAAAATTACAGTAGGTGGCTAAGGGCTGCGCCTCGCGTGGTGCGTTGCATCACGCGTCGTACAACGCCATATAACAAGCAAACGCTTCTGCATACACGCTCTCATGCTTGAACATTTGTTTGAGTTAACCTAACTGTGCTGTAATATTTTATCGTACATGTGCAGTAATAGTCCACTTTACAGTTTTGAAACTGATGTAATAAGACCCAAATTAATCATATTTTTATGATTTTTTTTGTCACTAGGTGCGGTCTTCTAGCTTCAACAGGCGACTCTGCAGCCGCCAGCTCCACACAAATAACTGAACTGCATAATGCATACATTAACCCTGCAGTTAGTGCGAACAATGTGCGGGTTGTTGGGCGACACGGTCTCAAAACACTATCCGAGTACTGTCTCGCTCTAACTACATCTGACTGAAAGAGATAGAATTATGATATTGTAAGGCGCCCTTTAAATATAGTTAATCCAGATCACGAGCCTCGGTCCAATAATATTATTAAGTAATATAGTTATGTATATTTTTTAATTTTTACAATAAAGAGATTGTTATACTTATTTACACGATTTACTTCGTCTTGTATTTTTTTTGGTTATAAATATCTACATAGAATAGAACCAAATCGCATAAGACCTTTGAGCGAAAAGCTCAGTATAAATAGGCTGATGATCATCATCCTCCAGTACCTGGGATATTTTATTTCATTTATTTTTATGGAAACAAACAGTTTTATTGTAACTACAACTTACGAAGACGGGTCAGCGAGAATGGGTTGTGGTTGTGGAATTTATTAATAATAAAATTAAAAAAACTCTTTCAGATGAAATATTTTTTCTCATATTTTAAAATGATTTTCAGCAGGTGGTTGGTAATCATTCATCCAAGAGGTGGTTAGTTTTATTGAACTTACTTTCATTCTATTTAACCGTTGACTCACAGTCACACCATAGAGATTCATCCAAGCAAGCAGTCACACTGTTACAAACAAAGGCACAATCCAATCGCAATCGCAAATCCATCGTGCTGAATCCCTTAACAAATTTAAAATTGACGTCAAAGATCATTACATATCTCTTTGCTATCGTCAGTAACGGCCTAGTTTAATATTTAAATCTATATATGTTATATCTATGTAGTCTTATGTATTTCTATTATATTTTATTTGTATGTATAAGTGTATTAATAATATGTATTTTATATTCTTATTATATGGTTAAGTTTATTTAGCTATTGGTATTTAGGTTTATTTTAGAGAGGTCGCTGCTGCGCCGCTGTCAACATATCTGTTTCTGTTTTTTTCCGTTAATAAAAATGAAAATAACTATATTTAAGTGTTAAAGAGATTAAAAAGTGCAAATTTAACTACAATAATAACTATTACGCGTAAAAGTTTATTGCAAAACGCCAGAAAACCGAGTTATAAACTTGTGAATATCTTTAACAGTGACTGTCAAGATCGTTAAAGTTATGAAAAATATCGAATTTACAAGCTAATAAATGTGATTTACTTACAAAAGCAACTAAAAAACTTAGAAAGAACTATAGAATTCAGTGCAAAATATGTCCCAAAATACGAATTGACAAAGTTATAACCTAAAAATTACAGTGACAAAATGAAGTCAACAAACCGTATTTCCGTGTTGCAAATCGAATAATTAGTGCTAATTTACGAGGAAAATCAAAGAAAAAACCAGTGTTTCGTGTATAAATTGTATCCTACCTACTAAACTGTAGTGACGTTGTTGGACATTGTTATGAAATCTTACAAAAAATTATTTAAAAATCTGTGTATAAGTTTCTGTTTTCCGGCCCAAAATTCGATAAAAAGTGCTATAAGTATCCTACATTAACAACTAAATTAGTGCTGAGTATCAAAAGTACTATAATTACAGTGTTTAAATTGCAAATAATACAGTACCTAAAATTGAGTTATTATACCTAACCTTAAAAATACAAATATTATCAGTGTGTACCTAATCTAAAAGTAACTATTTATTTGAGTAATATTAAAGGATCAGAGATCAACCTGACCTGAATTAGCATCATCATTCAAGGACCTGATTACTCTTAGCTTAAACGCTGTCAAAATGAATAAAAATTAAACGAGTTTAAAAGGCATAGAGGAATAGTGTGTTCTGCCAAGCTAGTAATGCTAGTTATAATAGACATATTACAAAGTACATATACATCTATTATAACATTCAACTAAGTAGAACAGCATCTATCAAAATTGGTAGAAAGAACAGCCTGTAAGAAAAATGGATGAACTCACAGCTATAATGAAAAATTTACAACAGAAATTTGATATTCAGACAAACGAATTACGAGAGCTAAGACAGACTATACCAGAAATCATAACTAAAAATATAAATGAAAATTTTACAAAACTTGAATCAAAATACAATGAATTAGAAAAAACCGTAGAACAACAGGGGCGGCGTATACAACAACTGGAAAGATCAACCCGAAAGAAAAATATCATTTTCTTTGGAATAGAGGAATCTGAAAGTAATTACTATGAATTACAGAATAAAGTGATAGATATAATAAATCAGAAAATGAAAATTAAATGTAGTGAGGACAATATTGAAAATGTTAGACGTCTGGGGAGGAAAACTGGAAAATTACGGCCTGTTGTTACCACTTTAAATACAATGGGGCTAAAAATTAAGCTTTTAAAAAACAAGAAAAATCTGGTTGGTTCACCATATTATTTACAAGAGGATTTCCCACCAGAAGTTTTGGAAGAGCGTAAGAAATTGAAAGAACAACTACAAGAACAAAGGAACATGGGAAAGAAAGCCATTTTAAAATATAATAAATTGATAATAATACCAGATCAAACACAAAAGGATCAAGAAAAAAACCAAGACCCCGGAAACCGTAATAAGAGAACCTTATCAGAGTCACCAGAATGTTCGGGGAGTACAGGATCATTAAGGAAGAAAAATTCGAAAAAATCATTTCTAACTAGCAACAGCTCCAGCATCCAAAGATACATGACTAAAAATCCAATTATTATAGAAAACATAAAAAATTATACAAATACCAATGACTCTCCAGTACACAATACCACAACCTCACCACAAAATAATATTTGACAACCAAACGTGACCTCTCCACCGCAGCCCCCAATACGGCCGGTCCCCGTGGGGGTAAGTGACCACAACCCTCCATTACAAAAACTCCACATTTGTACATATAACGTCAGATCTCTCCTATCAGATGAAAGATTACTAGAACTCAAAGAAGCAATGTCAATAATTAATTATGATATAATTGGACTTTCCGAAATCAGAAGGACAGGATATTCTATTACAGAGGATAACGAACATGTATTCTGCTATTATGGTGAAACAAAAGGTCTATATGGCGTAGGATTCCTCATAAAGAAAGAATGGAAAGATACTATTGAGAGCTTCATTGCAATATCGGAAAGAATATGTATACTGAATCTAAAATTTAACACTTTGTCACTTTCTATTATTCAGGTGTATGCACCTACTATTGACTCAAAGGAAGATGAAATGAATAACTTCTATGATCAGCTCCAAAATGCTATTGATAAATCATACCATAAATATATCTTATTGGGTGACTTCAATGCCCGCATAGGACAGAGGCGCCCGGAAGAGAATACTATTTTAGGACCCTACTGTTATGGAAAAAGGGACAAAAGAGGTGAAAGGCTACTACAATTTGCTTTTGAAAATAACCTTGTAATAATCAATAGTATTTTCAAAAAAAAGTTAAATACCTTATGGACATGGCTTTCACCAAATAAAACAAAAAGTCAAATTGACTATGTCTTATCAAATGTAAAAGAAAAAATTTCTAACATAGAAATAATTAATCAGTTATCCTTTCCCAGTGACCATAGACTCATTAGATGCACTTTCATATTGTCAAACACTAAAAAAAGTAGAACGAAATATAGAAAACAAAACATAAAAATTACAACAAAAAGTGATGAATCTGTCTTCGTAGAGGCTCTCAAAATAAACACAGAATGTATAAGTTTGGAAGACGATGAAGATGTAGAATCGTATTACTCAAAAATTAAGCAAGCAATAATTTTAAGCTTAAACTCTATCCAAAATGTAAAAAGCCTTAAAGAAAGTATAATCTCAGTAGAAACAAAAAACTTAATGAAAAGAAGAAATGAACTGCAACATAAAAAATCACTTACTAAAGAAGAAAAGCAAGAACTTAGTGGATTATATAAAAATATTTTTAAACGTATTAAGAAGGAATATCAAGAACACAGATGGAATACAATCGAGAAACATTTAATCTCTTCAGGAAGCACGAAGAAGAGCTCCAAAGAGCTCAACACTGGTAAAAAGTGGATACCATGCTTAAATGATAACTCGACCAATACAAAAACTTTCTTTAGATCAGAAATAATAAATATAGCAACAAATTTCTATAAAAACCTATATGCTCGACAGTATATTGAACCAATAGACAAAATACCTGTCTTAAATTCTACTACGTTGGACAGATTCACCACTGTAGAAATTATGAAAAAAATAGTCAGTTTAAAGAATGATAAAAGTAACGGACCAGACGGCATACCTAACGAAGCAATAAAAGCAGGAAAAACTTTACTGACACCTCATTTGACTATCCTTTTTAATAAAATTTTAGACAATGGAAAAATACCCAAAGAATGGGCAGAGTCAGATATTATATTATTATACAAAAAAGGAAATCCAGCAGATATTTCAAACTACAGACCCATCAGTTTGCAACCAAACTTGTATAAACTGTTTGCATCTTGCCTGGAAGATAGTATTAAATTATTTACAGAAGAACACCAGCCAGTAGAACAAGCAGGATTTAGGAAAGGTTTCTCAACTATAGACCATATATATGTTCTAGAACAAGTAATAGAGAAGTATGAAGAATATAGACGCCCACTTTACTTGGCATTTATTGATTATGCCAAGGCATTTGACTCTATATCTCATAATAGTATGTGGAAAGCTCTACAAGAATGCAATGTTCCCAATGATGCTATTGAAGTAATAAAAAATATATATAATAACAGTGTAAGTAAAGTGAAACTGGACAAAAAAGGTAAAAAAATAAATATATGTAGAGGTGTAAGACAGGGCGACCCACTCTCACCTAGAATCTTTATAACTGTACTTCAAAACATCATGAAAGACTTGAATTGGTCCAAGAAAGGTATTAACATAAATGGTAGCTTCCTAAGCAACCTCAGATTTGCTGATGACATTGTTTTATTCGCTGAGACAGCATCACAGCTAGAGTCAATGATAAACGATTTGTATTCTGCTAGTAAAAAGATTGGCTTAGAATTAAACACCTTAAAAACAAAAGTCATGACAAACAATTCCAATAAACCGATACAAATCAACAATGAAACTCTAGAATATGTAACCGAATATATTTATCTGGGAAAACAAATATCATTCAAAAAATCTAGACATCGCGATGAAATTGACCGACGTGTGACCATGACCTGGAACAAGTTCTGGAGCTATAAAGAAACATTAAAATCAAACCTTCCCATAAAACTGAAAAAGAAAATTCTTGACATGTGTATCTTGCCTTGTCTCACATATGCGTGTCAAACCTGGGTCTTTAACAACTACACTAAAAATAAGATACTAACATGCCAAAGAGCTATGGAGCGAAGTATACTAAACATAAAGCGCTTAGATAAACAAAGAAGTACGGATATAAGAAGAAAAACAAATGTTGTGGATGCTTTAAAACATAGTAAAAGACTAAAATGGGCATGGGCAGGTCATATCGCGAGAATGGATACGCAAAAATGGACAAAGAAATTGTCTGCCTGGTCTGGCCCCCGGGGAAAAAGAAAAAGAGGCAGACCGCTGGAACGTTGGGCAGATGAAATAGCTAGCATAGCGGGAGAAAATTGGGTCAATAAAGCTATAGACAGAAAATTGTGGAAAAAAATGGAGGAGGCCTACACTCATAGAGAGGTCCTTAATTAAAAAAAAAAAAAAAAAAAAAACTTAATACATAATATTATAAATAATACATATAAATAATAACAAACTATAGACATAAATGAAAGTGTGTGTTAATAAGTGTAAGAAACATTATTAAGGAACAAAAAGGCTATAATAAATAAATAAATTTAGGTTTATTTTACACCACCTCCCATTGTCCATTTGTTCGTTTTCTCCCTAGCGTTAAGGTTGTCTGGAAGAGATCGCTATTTAGCGCACCAACCAGAAATAAAAGATTTAGCGATAAGACCGCCTTTTTGTACCTACTTATTAAGATTTCTTTTTGTAACCTGTCATTTGTGTTTCATACATACATACAATTGCTGAACAATGTTTGACTTGTTTTTAAAGTTACCCGCATCCACTAATAGAAGATTTCCTAACCTATTTTTGCTCTGTAGGTCTAGCCGTTTTCGGCAACGAATGCCCAATGTCACTGTCAGTGTCAGTATCATTAATCAAAGTCAACGTCAATTTTGACAAATTTGTTTTGGCGCGTTCGCGTTGTTTTCTTGAATTGAACTATCGTCTCCGATTTTTAATGTGAATTTAAACTTTTTAAGCCAAATTGAATATTAATCTAGTTATATATCAAATTGCTAATTATGGCGGAACTTCAACAGACGCGTAGTGAAGTGAATAACGCGTTTAAACTCAGTGGTTTCACGATGAGACGGGAAGCAAGCACGTTTGTAGCTGAGCAGTTGGTTGGTTTAACTCATCAAGAGCGAAAGAAGATGATCGATAAACTAATAGCACACCTCTTACACCAGTGCCTTTCGCAGCCCGTACTTGAAAAACAACACTTAGAAGTTGCGTACAGGTAACCTCTTAGAACTAGATTACTTTAGATTTTAAGTATATTTCCTTTTTATTCTTTAAATTAGACCATAGCAAAGCGTAGTGGTTCCAGGGATAGTAATGTATTGGTCTCTTGGATCCTTCCTTATACAATTCTTTTAAGAGTATGATCATCACTCTTAAGTTATGATTATTTAATTACTAGATGGTACTTAATGATAGTAAAAGTAACCTGACTGATGGCTCAATGTCCTAGGAAATTCAAAAATATTTACTTACAGTAGGTACTATGGCTCTTAATTCCTATGATATACTAGCTTATGCTCGCGACTTCGTCCGTGTGGACTACACAAATTTCAAAGCCTTATTTCACCCCCTTAGGGGTTTAATTTTCATAAATCCTTTCTTAGCGGATGTCTATATCATAATAGCTATCTGCATGCTAAATTTCAGCTGAATCAGTCCAGTAGTTTGAGCTGTGCGTTGATAGGTCAGTCAGTCACCTTTTCCTTTTATATATTAAGATTAATATATAATATTACATAGTATCTACAAGTTCTTTTCATGAATATTTCTATCTTTTTGTCCATATTCTACTCCCTTTACCACCTCTCACACTGCCAAGGGCAACTTTTACTCTCTTTTTCTCTTTACTGTAAATGTTTTTTGTACAAAAAAAAACTGCTGACATACTCAGACACATATAACTCAGTTAGTCAGTCAAATGATTGATTCCAAATAGGTAATAAATTACTCTTTTTGATAGTCAGATGTTGGATTTGTATGATATAGTGGTGATAATTATTACGCAAACTTAAAACTAAAGCTACGAGGATTCCAAACGCGCCCAGGTCTGAGAAGAGCAAACAACAAACTCATCCGGGTATTATTTTTATTATCACCACTTTACAAAATTATTAAAACTTATTAGAACTATCACAAACCCATTAAGCAACTCATTCCCAAGCTTGCTTATCATTTAAGTAATCCTTTACATTGTAATAGGGTTTTTCAATGCATTTACGTTTTATGAAATCTTTGAACTTGTTGAGAGACATCTTCAAAATGTCTTCCGTTACAAACCTTAATGCTAATAATTACAGAGAGTGTTCATCGTCAGGCCTGGAGGAGACGGAGACAGTGCTCAACGTAATAGATGCGTTCAGCATTCCTAAGCTCCTGTACGACAATGAGAGGAAGCGGTTCTCCAAGGACACTAATGCTGTTAACCACTTGTACCCTGAACCCAAGTGGAAGGCACAGTTTTTAATTGACAGGTACTTGTTTAACTTTTAAATACAGTATAAACTCTATATAACGACATTGAAGGACTGCGCATTTTATGACGTTACTAGCTGTTGCCCGCGACTTCGTTCGCGTGGATTTACATTTTTCAAAATCCCGCGGGAACTCTTTGATTTTCCGGGATAAAAAGTAGCCTATGTGTTAATCCAGACCACTCTATCACATCGAACATCCCCACCCATCGAACACCCTATAGGTTTTGATTCCCTTGCCAGCATGCTGATTTGCTGACTGCATGTTCAACGATAAATGATAGCTGCCAACCTCATATGACATTGTTTGGTTCTACTTTGCCGCTTTACTGATTGTCATTTAAATGATATTTCGTAGAAAACCTTCAATGGATTCAAAATAAATGTCAAATGAGCTTCGTGGTATCATTCTTTGAACACTGAGTTGGTGCATCACCCCACAGGTCTGGACAGACATGACAGATAGACACAACGAAGTGACCTATAAGGGTCTTGACGGACATGACAGATAGGCACAACGAAGTGACCTATAGGGGTTCTTTTTTTCTCTGGACATAATATTATGTAACCCTAAAATAAAATTTCCTTATGAAAATAAATAATTATTGCAGGTATACAATAATATGGCAGAGAACAATAAGAATCAAATTATTTGCCAAAGAAACATTTTCATGTATGGAAAGCGAAAGCGAATTTCAGTTGCGGAAAATTGAGGTTTTACAAAGTTCGTCAAGTAGAGTTGATGACGTCATAGTCCTGGGGTTACTGACCCAGTTGACTGAAGGAAAGTTTTATTTAGAGGACCCTACAGGCAGTGTACTCCTTGATATGACCCAAACAAGTTATCATTCTGGACTTTTTACTGAGAGCTGTTTCGTTCTTGCCGAAGGATATTATGACGACAAAGTGTTACATGTAATGGGCTTATTCTTACCACCGGCTGAAAGTCGAGCTACATCTCAACCATTTTTCGGAAACCTAAACACTTTTGGAGGAAAATCAAAGAGTTTATTGAAAAATTCACTGAATTTACTGAAAATTGAACAAGAAAATGAAGACGGGATGATCATTTTTCTTTCCGACGTATGGTTTGATAATCTCAAAGTCATATCTAAGCTGAAAACTTTATTCTCCGGCTTCAACGACTGTCCCCCTATAGCCATCGTATTTTTAGGCGAATTTCTGTCATGTCCGTACGGATATGAGCATAGTACTCAGCTGAAAGCCGCGTTAAATAACTTAAGTGATGTTTTATACCCATTTACAAAGCTAAGACAAGAGTGTAAGTTTATTTTTGTCCCCGGCCGAGGTGACCCGGTCGCTCTAAATATTTTACCTAGACCGGCAATTCCGAACTCTATCACAAAAGATATAAGAGACAGATTGGGTGATTCTGTGATTTTCACCTCAAATCCGTGCAGAATACAGTATTGTACACAGGAAATAGTTGTTATAAGACAAGATTTGGTCACCAAAATGTGTAGAAACTCAATACATTTTCCTGAAACCGGTGATATACCGGATCATTTGACGAAGACTTTGCTAAGTCAGTGTACATTGTCGCCTTTGTCTCTGGGCGTCCAACCAGTTTATTGGAAAAATGCAGATGCTTTATCGCTGTATCCAATACCAGATTTGGTCGTAGTGGCCGATCACTTTCAGCCATATACCAGAATGTGTGAAAAGTGCCAAGTCGTGAATCCAGGGTCGTTCCCTCGTACCGAGTATTCGTTTAAAGCGTACGTGCCTTCCTCAAGAACGGTTGAAGACTCGCAAATTCCTAATGATGATACTTGAAATTGTTGGGATGTAAAGAATTATTACTGTGATACTGGTACTGATTCTGAGCACAACTTAATTTTAGAGTATTTGCATCCTCTTCTTACTAATGTAATATAAAAAGGACAGACGCAGTTTGACAGTTTTAAATTTTTTTTTTAGATGGTAAACCCCGTGGTTTTAGCGCACAGTCGCGAGCCTACTGTTTATTTGTAGCGTGCACTAAAATCTTTCTTTAAAGTCTCTTTCTTAAAGAGTCTTTTAATGAAAAGTTCATGTTCTGTCCCTTTTTAGCATTGTTAAAAAGAAAGGATGCAGATACTCTAAATTTAGTTTAGAGAAAAATAACGGAATCGGTGCCACTGTTATTATAAAATGTTTATTTATTAATTAATAAACTGATTTCATTAACTTGTGTCTAATTTGATAATTTTTAAAGTTAAAAGTTGGTTCTCAAAATAGAATTAAAGGTTTTCGTACATTACATACATTCGACGCAGACTCCACTCCGACTCGACTAACGGCAAAGCATGCAAATGTGAGCTTTGGGTAGGTATGATG
The DNA here is from genome assembly GCF_902806685.2 of Maniola hyperantus. Lineage (NCBI taxonomy): Eukaryota > Metazoa > Arthropoda > Insecta > Lepidoptera > Nymphalidae > Maniola > Maniola hyperantus. Next base: position 14,412,141 of record NC_048542.1, on the reverse strand, counting down.
GTACAGTAAAAAAACTTTGTAGTGTTTTAATGAATATATATTTACATTTTACATTAATATTTTAAATTAATTCACTAATTATCAGTAAAATTAAGCTCTTAAATTATAATTTACTTATATTATACTAGATGATGCCAGCGATTTCGTCCGCGTGGATTTAGGTTTTTAAAAATCCCGTGGGAACTCTGATTTTCCGGGATAAAAAGTACCCTATGTCCTTCCCCGGAATGCAAGCTATTTCTGTACCAAGTTTCGCCAAAATCGGTTGAAGAGATGGACTGTGTAAAGCTAGCAGACAGACAGACACTCGCATTTATAATATTAGTATGGATTTTCTGAAAACAATAAGAGATTAGACTTAGGTATACCTAAAAATAATTTACATAAAAATATAACACTAGCCACTAGTGTATGTACAAGGTACCTAAGTATACCCTATTCAAAAGGCCCAGACACGGGTCTGCCCGCGAAATTCAAATTTAATTTGGTTTTTCACAATTTGTAAACTTATACGACAAAGTAGAATTATGGCATTCAAGTTTCGCCCCTAGCAATATCATCTTCACAGGTTTATATAAAAAAATTTACTTGAAAGTGTCCAGTTTAAGAAATTACTTGTCAAAGTAATTTGAGAGTAGCTCACGTCAAACTCATTATTTTGACTAATTTCTTAAACTGGACACTTTCAAGTAAAGATTTTTATATTTAAGGCTGTGAAGATGATAATTGATAGGGTCTCCATTTAAATGCCATAAGCCTACTTTGGCTGTGGCTGGATGAGGAAGGCTGAGGACCGGGTGTGGTGGCGCTCTTTAGGGAAGGCCTATGTCCAACAGTGGACGTCCACAGGCTGATGATGATGATGAAGCCTACTTTGTCGTATTAGTTAACAAATTGCGAAGAACGAAATGGAATTTCGCGGGCAGACCGTGTCTTCCACCTTAATGTGCGAGCGAACTGCAAAGCCAGCTGTAAGCGGCGTGTTTTTTTCATTTTGTTTTTATATAACGTGATTAACGGTTCAGTATACTTAGGTACCTACCTATGTATTTTGTAAGGATACGTCGCATCGTTGCGTTTCAATCGTATGCTAATCTGCCTTGAGCCTAACTGAATTGATTATGATGAAATCAATCCCAATTACACATTACAGTTACATAAAACCGTTACGAAATTAATACTTGTTAATTCTGTATCAAGATGACCTTAATGATTTTACAAGAAACAAGGTAAAAGATAATATTCTCTTTAATACAATACTTACCTATTTAGTACTAGATGATGCCTGCGACTTCGTCCGCGTGGATTTAGGTTTTTTTTAATCCCGTGGGAACTCTTTGATTTTCCGGGATTAAAAGTAGCCTATGTCCTTCCCCGGGATGCAAGCTATATCTGTACCAAATTTCTTCAAAATTGGTTGAGCGGTTGACCCGAGAAAAGCTAGCAGACAGACAGACAGACACACTTTCGCATTACAATATTAGTATGGATTTTCTTTGGACAGATTCGATGAGATAAGTATATTATAATTACTGTATTTACTGCTATATTCCCCTAAAAGTTACATAAATATTAAACTTATGTAATAATTAAAAAATTGGACGGAAACTTTGATCATTTCGATTCCTGAATACTTTTTGTTACACTTAACCTCGAACCCTGTACATAAATTAATAAGAGTCGATAGGTCGCTCCAAGTGTTTGAGTTTATAGCTATACTCTATCCACGGAAAGAAGTTAGTATAGCGCTCTCTCTGTTACGTAATCCCATACAAATGACAGAGATAAAAATCTCAGTGGGCGTTAACCATTTTGAGACACCAACCAATCGCAAAATGCATTCGAAATTCAATTCGAAGACATAGTTGCATTTGTGGTGGTGGTACATTCCTAATCCCCGAATACATTTAATTGACTAAGAGCCAGCGCGTGCCATACTTTCGTTATTTCATAATAGGGCGTCTGGCAGGGAGTTGCCACGACACTAAGTGTCTGGCAGGGAGTTGCCACGACACTTAAGTGTCTGGCAATGCATGACGTGATTTGTAATACTATTCCGAAGAAAATAATAAAATATTTGACGTAAGATTTTTTTACACCCTCATTATAACTCTGTTATTCCCCAAAGCCACCATGATCCAAACGGCACGCGCCGTCTGGATCTGGTCTGGTCTGGCACGCGCTGGCTCTCTCTATATACCTAGCTTATTGAAATTTAAGAACATCTTAAGTTTTATTTAAGTACCTACAGTTCTTACAATTCACGAAGGCGAGTGAACTTTACTTGTGGTGACGTCGTATACACGGACATTGTGTAAGTGTGCGTGAATGTTGGACCAATCAGTCGCGAGCAAGCGCTCGCAAACGCACACCTTTACATTACTTATATCGATACGACTTAATCACAAGCATGAGCCACACGCCCTCGTGAAATGCAAGAACGATACCAACTTACCAGTTTATAAATTTTTACAGTAAACCAATTTTAAAGCTGCAGTTAATTAGTGGCACCGATTCCGTTCTCTAAACTAAATTTAGAGTATCTGCATCCTTTTCTTTTTAACAATGCTAAAAAGAGACTGTAATTTTAGTGCACGTTACAAATTTAAACAGTAGGCTCGCGACTGTGCGCTAAAATCATGGGTTTTACCATCTAAAAATAAAATTTAAAACTGTCAAACTGCGTCTGTCCTTTTCATATTACATAAGTAAGAAGAGTATGCGAACACTCTAACATTAAGTTGTGTTCAAAATCAGTGCGGCTAATTGCATTGTACACAATCTCTAAACTAAACTAAAATGACGCGTCTAAATCTATTGCAATCCCTTTTATAATGTTGCTTGTGGAAAAGGACAACACTAGATATAGACCTGCTAATTTAGTTTAGTTTAGAGACTGTGTACAAGAGAATCGGCCCCACCATTATTAAAGTGGCGTTTAAGATGCCCTCAAATTTTAAGACGGGTTCCATTAGGAACATGGCCATGAATGATTGACAAATTAAGAGCCCATCAAGTTGTTGTAGGTGCTGCCGATGGGCGCCAGAGCCACGAGGCAGATCATAGCTATCACGAACAGCAGGATGATGGGCGCGTACACTCCAAGCAGGTGCTTCCTGAAGCCTGCGAACTGGAAACACAAAAGCCATTGACTTATATATTACTTCGTAAGGACAGGGCCATTCAACAAGCAAAATGGCACCGACTCATTGGTCCTAAAACGTTTATATAGCACCAATGCCACCTCAGTGACGTCTGGATTTCAAACGGGTCGTTCATTACTATCTAAGAGGTGGCGCTGAATTATTTGGTTCCAAAACCGTGAAAAATTTTGTTCGCTTGGGCATATCTTGTCATTTATATCGATGACAAAAGCATATATAATAGCATGTAACCTTTACGGCGGCTACGCACTCATCCGATCCGTGCCCTAAGTATGAGATTTTACTTCTCACCAATTTTCATAGTATTCGAGAGTCGAAACAAAATAACGACAAAGTAAAATTGACCTAAAGCTTCTTGATTTAAAGTAAAAAATTCAATACCATTGATTTTAATTTCGCAACGTTTCCGGTTGGAGCGCTGACTGTGAATATATGTACAAACTTGAGCATTAACACAAGGCAGTTAAGGGTCATTTTGCTTTAACGCTAAAGTGTATCGACTCTTAAATACTATCAACGTTGGTGAGAAGTAAAATATTATACTAAGCGTACTGAGTCCGTGAAAATACGTTACATATGTCGTAGATATTCTCACTATTGGAACTCGGATGACCTAATCGCCGTTACGCGCGGTTGAAGTACCTAAACTAAACAAGCGCGGGATCCCACTTTTTTTAAAAAGGGGTTTTTATCACATGTTAAAAACACACACAGCGGCTGCAACGCTGTGGCGCGCTGCTTTATCTATATATATAAAAGGAAAAGGTGACTGACTGACTGACTGAATGACTGACTGACTGACTGACTGATCTATCAACGCACAGCTCAAACTACTGGACGGATCGGGCTGAAATTTGGCATGCAGATAGCTATTATGACGTAGGCATCCGCTAAGAAAGGATTTTTGAAAATTCAACTCCTAAAGGGGTGAAATAGGGGTCTGAAATTTTGTAGTCCACGCGGACGAAGTCGCGAGCATAAGCTTGTAAATCCATATAATTTCAACCGATGAAATGACGCGCAGTCGCGCGTTTTTATTGTAAAAAGTAAGGAAAGAAGAAAATATTCCATTCTCACTGCAAAATTTCAGACGCTCGAACAGACTAGTAAGTTACTAATTGCAAGCTCCGATGGTTAACGCAAAGTGTTAATTAAAAATGAAACAAAAAGCTCTTAAGATGAAATAAAAATGAGAAGAAAGATATTAGAAATGGAAGTGCATAAGAGAAGAAGATACATCGAGGAGAGCATTCTCATCGGAGCATCGGAACTCCTGTCGACCGCAGTGACCTGTCGGAAGTAGCCCAGCATGTCGGAACAGAAAAAAGTGCAAAAAATAAAGCAGAAGAAGTCCCTATGTAAGAGAAAAGAAGACAACAGTCTACTCTCACCGCAAATTTTCAGATGCTCAAATAGTCTAGTAGGTTACATATTGCAAGCTCCGATGGGTTACCGTGTAAAATTAGAAATGAAAGAAAAAGCTCTTAAGAAGAAGTAAAAGTGTGAAGAACAGAAATAGAAGTGCATAAGAGAAGAAGAGACATCTAGGAGCGCATTCTCACCGGAGCATCGGAACTCCTGTCGACCGCAGTGACCTGTCGGGAGTGACCCAGCATGTCTTTCATTGGGAAGGAATTTACTCTGCCGTTGCTTATCCGACCCTCGGATACGCATACCGTCAGCTAGAATCATAATAACAATCGTACATAACTCGCATTCGTCAAAAAACAATGAAAATGACTGAAACAGTCTTCAGAAATTCTTAATTTTTAGGATGTATGCTTTTTCTTCTTTTTCTTGTATAAAATGTAGATAATATGTAAGTGTGCACCAGCAGAGAATGTAAGCAAAAAATCACAGTGCTCCAGAATCTCAAAAGGCTTTTATGTGCGCCAACACTACCTATATTTTTGACCTAATTTCACGTGTTCACTAGCAAAAAAGCTTCCAGAACTGGTTAGTCATTTGCTCTGTGTATTCGCAAAAAGAATTCGTGGAAAGGAAAGTACTGTCGCAATTTTAGTTCTGCAAGTTTTATAGCTAATGAACACTTGGCATAAGGATATTCACAATTGCAATCTGTGCAGAGCTTGTATACCAGTAAAGTGATTTGGGTTCGACTAACTAAGCCAAGAATTGTTATTATATCACCTTTGTCCTCGGCAACAGATAAACATGAGTAGGTAGAAAGTAGAAGGGATGTTATGTCCGACACTCACCGATAGCACGACGTGAGTCAGGACGTGGAAGATGACGTAAGCAGTGAGCACGAACACCGTCCACGGTGGCAGCTCCGCCTTCTGCAGGTACACTGCCAGGAAGATTGTGGCGACTGGGGAATGAACAAAAAAATTAGATTAAAATCATGTAAGTACCATCAGTCTTCTCTACCAAAATTCCTCAGTGCCTGAAGACCAAAGGCGTGTTGCCAGTAATGACTAATGACATATGGATCCGACACATGGTCGCTAACTATAAGCCTTATAAGAAAGCTCAGAGTCCGGACCGATTAAGATGTAGTTATGGCGATCTCGTATCGAAAAGCGCAGCGTTTTCACATTCACAGGCCCTAGATCGACAGAAAAATCAAATGAGTCGCAGGATAAAGGCGGCTAGACTGAGAAGTGTGGATGCTACAGGAGACCTATGTCTAGCAGTAGGCGTCTAGGACAGTTTTGTTAATCCAGCTAATACCTAAGCTAATTTAGAAAATCCACTCTCGTGAAAATAAAGGGGAAGTAGAGTACTATGTTTGGTACATGTGGTCATCTCACGGTGTGGTCCTCGGGTTGTTTGGCGTGCTGTGCTTGCAGCATGCCTCTAACGGTGTTTGGGGGCACGTAATGCTCCAGTGGTGGGTCTGCTGTGGCGGATATCCGCAGGAGTAACAAGCCGTTGTTGGTCCATTGTGCTCCGTCGTTAGCGGTGGGTTGGAACTTCGTGAGGTTTTTAGTCGGTTTGTACTTAAAGAGGCTCTGAACATGACTAAATGAAATCTTAAAAAACTCACTTCCTAAAATGTGCGCCGAGTTCCCAACGAGCCAGTGCAACCAGTTGAATATCGGTCGGTTCTTAGTGCCCGGGTGAGGTCTGAAGAATGCTCCTGAAAAACAACAATTTATATCATTGCCATCTGATATTACTTAACAACGCGAGACTATAGAATGTGAATGCTCTCAAAATCAACCAGTGGGACTACCACGAGTTGTGATTATCACATTGCGACAGTCGTGAATGTTCTTGGCTGTACTTATTGTATTCCTGGCTTTTGCTACAACTGTACATCTAAATCAAAGGCGAATGCGGGGTAATCGCAATCATTTTTGACACAAAGTTTTTGTTGCCGTCAAACTAGCGCTGTTGCAGATAGTCGATTCTAGAAAAACTGCATCAATCATTGCTACATTTTCAGTTGTTGCGACTGGTTGAATTTGTGGAGTTGTGGTGCTGCAACAATGTATTTTTGAACCAATAGTGCGAGAGTGTCGGCTAATCAGAGGTGAATGTGATCGTCATAATGTAGGTGTTACGGTCAGCTTGCGGGATCAGGAGGAACCTGACCACGTTCAGTACCTTCGTCAGCAGCATCGAGAGCAGGACGATCATCGGAGGGAGGAGGAATCATACCTACCAATAGGCTGTATGAAGCACAGCAAAACGGTGACTATGCCAGTGATGGCGTGCGGGTTGTCGCCCGTCGTCTGCCAGCCGCCCACCTCGACCAGGATCAGGATGAAGCCAGCCACGGTCAGCACCCACGTCAGCACCATCAGGATCCTGTGATACTGGAATTCACATGAACATTAAAGAGCAGTTCCGCTTCAAAAATGTGGTTGCTCGAAAAATGTGATTGAAGAAAGAGAAGTCTCAATAATGGGGAATCTCTAAATGAAAATATTGAGTTAAATTAATAACTTACTGCAAACCAAATGTCTACGCCTCCAAGAGTTTTTCCTTCCCAAGTCTTTTTGAAATATCTGCAAAATAAAATAAATACTCTCTAATAATTGATGACATTCGTCCTCTTTATCTGCGACTCGTATGCGGACAATATGCTGAAGGATCTGAGAGTGTACTTATCCCAATTTGGGCGTGATTATCCCAAGAAATTCTTTGCCATTAGGCACATGATTAACGGACAAGACTCACCTTCAGCAATAAGAAATACAACGCAAAGATAAAAACTAGCCAAGTGCGACTCAGACTTGCGCACCGAGTGTTTCGTACTACAGTCGTATTTTTTCGATATTTTGCACGATAAAACAAACTATTATGCATAGAAGAATGTACAGGTATAAGTAAATAGCCCTTTCATATGATACTCCACTTGGTCCACATTTTTTTAGGGTTCCGAACATCAAAAGGAAACACGGAACCCTATAGGATCACTTTGTTGTCTGTCTGTCTGTTCGAATTGTTCGCGGAAGGATCTGAGAACCTACAACAAAACAAAACCATTAGGTACGTGCTTGTGATAATGGGTTCCCAACTTGGGTTCCCAACCTTCGGAAATAAGGCATACAACGCAGAAAAAGTCTCGTTAAAGAACTCACCTAGCAAGTACGATGCCGAGGGAAGCAGCGCCGAGCCAGGCGGTGATCATGAAACTTCCGTGCAGCTTCAGCAGTAGTTTGGAGCCCCCAGCCGCCGCGCCCACCGTGGAGAGCGACAGAGGCGCGCCGGTCGCTTCGTACGCCAGGCTGTGGAACCCTACTCGGTCTGCCTCTGCGATTGACAAAATTACAATTTTCACAAAACGAGATGGAAGATGTATGCCCGTTATTCTACCTACGCGACATTATACGCTGCGCGATTGAGAATGATTGACAGCTACAATGTCACGATCGCAATCACCTCTGATTGGTTGACGCTCGCTCACTATTGGCCACAATGCATTGTTGCAACAAGAATCGCACAAATTCAGCCAAACAGAACAATTGAGATTGTAATAATGATTGATGCAGGTTTTAGACAACCGCCATACATAACTCCAAAAGTTGTTTAGGTTTACTTCGTTGTCGGCAGAGTAGTATTTAATTATTGCATCTGAATTATCATCAATACTTATAATAAAACTGTAACAGGTCAAATTCTGTACATTGAAGATATTTTGAAATTTTTTTTCGAGGGCACTCTATAATCAATCGATACTGAACCCAAAACTGTAATTTTTTTCATTTTTGTCTGTCTGTCTGTCTGTCTGTCTGTCTGTCTGTCTGTCTGTATCACGGCCGCGCATCACGCTGAAACTACTGAATGGATTCCAATGAAACTTGGTACGATTTGAGGTCATACTATGAGGAAGAATATAGGATACTTTTTATCCCGAAATTCAGCATGGTTCCCGTAGGAGAGGGGATGAAAGTTAAAATGTATACCGAGTTGTAATTCATTAACGCGTAGTCCGATTTCATTCATTCTTTTTTTGTTAGAAAGGGGATATTTTAAAAATTGTTCCGTAAATATTTCAAGGTCATTGGTTTTTAACCGACTGTCAAAAAGGAGGTGGTCCTTTTTTCTACATCGATTTTTTCGAGGTTTCTGGACCGATTTGCAAATTTTTTTTTAAATCAACAAAAAAAGTTTTCGTGGTGTTCACATAAAAAATTCTGGATTCAACTCCTTAATCCTGATGCTGCAGGGTTACTGCCCGCCTGAGTTATCAAGATTCAGGAAGTGTTCATAGTGAATTCATATTGTAGGTACCAAGCAACGACTTTATTCTCAGACTTCAAGTCTCAACTCCTCAACCCTGATGATGTAGGGTACAGCACTCCTAAACTATAATGTTTCAGGAACTGCGGATGATGCAAAATTATTTTAGGTACCAAGCATAGGCTACACCATTGAACTTCGGATCCTAACTCCTCAATCCTGATGCTGCAAAGTACTGAAGTCCTAAATCGTGGGGATTTTAGAATTTCTGATAGTGAATTGATATTAAAAAAAAAAAATTTGAATCGACTTTTAGGCGGAACGAAGTTCGCCGGGTCAGCTAGTATAATATATAGCCAGCCAATTTCGTAAGAAATAATTTCCTACTAAAAATCGTACCCAGCCTACTTTGGAGAGTTCTAATAAACTCTCGTTTCAAAATGACAGGATATTTATTTGCTCCGCTCGTAGACGCTAAATACAAAAAAAATTGCTTTTATGTTTGATCGAACTAAATAGATTTGTGTTTAATTTTTCTGAGGATTCCAATAAAATCAAAGAAGTATTTTGTTTTAATAGAAGGCACCTATTTGGGCCTTACTCAGAAGCTCTTTAAAACTAATTTTATTACTAATACAACGGATGGATAGCCTCTTAATGTGGCAATAGGCCCAGGAAAAGAAAAGGATTTTTTTTATATACCAAGCTTTTTTAGTAAAATAAAACTTACCCTTCATAGAATCTCCAGAAACAACCATCAAATTGTAACGATTACTCGCTAAATCGAAAGTCTGTCCCATCACCGTCGAAACAGTATCCCTTCTGAACTTGCAGTACAATTTCCCATCAATGGTCGAAGATTCCAGCAACTGCACTATGTTTTGAGGTGAATCTGCCCTCTTGACGTATGGTTCTACTTTAGGATAAGTCCAAGAAGTGAATAGATCGACTCTTCCATTGTCATTCCTGACACATTCCATAGCACTATCGTCTCCCATTTTATTGTCCATACTCAGGGCAGCTGCAATATACTTTGGATTGTCAGTTCCTTGGATTTCGAAGGTGTAAGTATCGCCAGCAACGAACACTGCAACAATGGCTTTGCAGTTTCCGCTTTGGATGCAGTTTTGGGGCACGCCGAAGCAGAGCTTGGTGTCTGTGCAACCTTGGTAGATTAAGTCTAATGGAGCCGGTGTTGTGGTTGGCTGAAATAATTATATAAATCGTAAGATAGGAAATATCAAATAATACTGGTATAATATGCTGGTTGTACTTTGATAGGAAAAAATTAAGACGGAGGAACGAAATTGAATCCAATGAAGAACGTGCTATTTAGGTTCTCTCAAACACGCTTAAGTTTCCTGACTGAATTATAATGATGTTCGGATACAGCTCTGGCTAAACGGCTCGTTTTAACACCAGTTCGGGGAAATTCCGGCTGGAATTTGGCATTTTAGAAAAGGGCTTATTTAAAAGCTCTTTAAACTAACTATTACCAGCGATCTCACGTACAAAAGATGGACAGTGCGGCGTCTCAATGCGGCAATACACCCACGAAAAGAAAGCAATTTTCTACTTCCTGAAAAGTTCCTGCGGTAGTGGAGTAGTGCAGGAGGGAGGGGACGGGTGTGATGACGTGACGAGAGCTCAGTGATTCATCAACTTGTGACAACTGTCACCGCTCCACTACCGCAGGAGCCTCCTCAGTTACGCGTTGTGCCTATAGTAGATTTTAGTACCAACCTTGTTCTCTATCATGACCGGCGGAAGATGCGCGGGTCTCCTGGTGGTGAAGGAAGGCTCCGTTGTGACGATCTCGGTGTCGGGCGTCACCACCTCCACCAGCGGTGACTCCACATTCCGCCAGAACGTCGCGTAGCCTTGAGCTATCGTGGCTCTGAAAAATATATTTTATAGTTATACCGGAATCAATACACCTGGACTGGAGACCGCGTATGAGCAAGCGCGGCTTGGAATGACCTGCCAGATGGACTCTCAAGCTTAGGAAGGTTGCTGAGTGAGTGGATCAGGAAGGCGAAACGTGTGTGGTGGCGCGCTCTTATACCTGAAGTTCTAGCAGTGAACACAAGCAGACTGATGAATAGCATTCCAATAAATATTGTTACTGTAGAAAGTTAATGGTTAATGTAATCTTGCATTGCATGCAAGATGCATACATTAACTCATTTTGATTTTTAATTCAGGTACATGTGCGTACTAAATACATCGATGACTAAATATAAATAAACCATACAGTCCAGTAATGCCTGATATAGGTACCCAATGTAAACGACGCCGCGTCGTCTAGCGCTGGAGGAAAGGCATAGTACTGGATTAGAATTTTGTGGACTGAATAAGTAAGTCGCAACAGAACTAGCGAATTTTTGCAAATTGAATATTGTGGTCCCGGGTAGATATGATGTTCAAATTCGAATCTTGCGCAAGATATTACGTTTATATGCCTATACTATTTCTGCTGGACTATTGTCTTATCATCTACTTCTTAAAAGTTTAAAAGTTAAAATAATTGTAATACCTACTTGTGTTAATCGAATAACCGTGAAGGTTAAAACGTTATACAATTCTGTAATGTTAACTTTAGAATCACGATACTCATAATAAAAATGATTATTCAATAACAAGATCCTCTTCCGTGAAAATAATCTACAGATCTTGAAAATATTTGTACAATTGTTTAGCGATTCCCAAGACGAGACGGTAACAAAAACAAAAATGTTTAAACAATGGCGTCGAAATTATAATTTTCGTATTTAGATAGTAGGTATCTAATTAATAACAGTAATTTATCACTTGGTCTTCTTGTTTAAAAGAAAATGGGTCTGAGTATGTAGGTAGGTACGATCATTTTCAGAATTAAGTTTTAACTGCTCTTTTCTTCTCTCAGAAAACCGAGGTTTTATTATTTTGGTGTAGGTAGAAGGAAGGGCTAAGTTGTTTCAACTTACTGCCAAGAAAAAGCCTGAACTAAACCTGACGACTATTATGGTCAATGGCATCCAGAACGGACAAGAGTTTTAAACTCGATCCCGTCTAGGAAGTATTTCGGCGCTTGCCACACAAAGGTCAGGGGCGGTTTCTCTTCCGGCGAGTTATGAGTGACTGTGTTGTTCTGGCCCTGGCAGCTGGTGATCTGTGCCATCGCTACGCTGGGGACTTTAGTGAACCTGACAACTGTTATGGTCAATATCATGTTCTGGGACGAACCAGAGTTTCCTACCTAAACTCGATCCCGCCTAGGAAGTCTTTCGGCGTTTGCCACACGAAGGTCAGGGCCGGTTTCTCTTCCGGCGAGTTATGAGTGACTGTGTTGTTCTGGCCCTGGCAGCTGGTGATCTGTGCCATCGCTACGCTGGGGACTTTAGTGAACCTGACAACTGTTATGGTCAATATCATGTTCTGGGACGAACCAGAGTTTCCTACCTAAACTCGATCCCGCCTAGGAAGTCTTTCGGCGTTTGCCACACGAAGGTCAGGGCCGGTTTCTCTTCCGGCGAGTTATGAGTGACTGTGTTGTTCTGGCCCTGGCAGCTGGTGATCTGTGCCATCGCTACGCTGGGGACTTTAGTTAACCTGACAACTGTTATGGTCAATATCATGTTCTGGGACGAACCAGAGTTTCCTACCTAAACTCGATCCCGCCTAGGAAGTCTTTCGGCGCTTGCCACACGAAGGTCAGGGGCGGCTTCTCTTCCGGCGAGGTGTGAGTGACTGTGTTGTTCTGGCCCTGGCAGCTGGTGATCTGTGCCATCGCCGGGCTGGGGACTTTGGTGAACATGCCCACTATTTTGTCTGTCTCCTGTAAATTAACACATTAAATATTTAGAACGGAGTTCGTCCTTTGCAAACAACAGACGAAAGTCTATATATACAAAGGAAATGGATGAATCATTTATCAACCTGGTGAACGACCTTAAAACAAGGGTGAAGCATCAAGCATGCCATAGGTTGCCACCTACCTATATTGAAAATGTAAATTAATGATCGATGTCCAAGTTCTTCCGGTCCAGGTCTTAAACTATACTCATGCAAAAAATCACGTCGATCTGTTGCTCCGTTGCGACGTGATTGAAGGACAAACCAACAAACAAACACACTTTCGCATTTATAATAGGGGTAGTGACTAGCTTAGTTATGCCCGCGATTTCGTCCGCGTGCCCACCAACAAGGCAGCTCAAGTCCTTGTGCTGAAGAAGTTCCTTCTACCATCGTGCATCGTTCAAGGCGTTCAACCATGTATTTTAATTATTATCGTTATTATTCAGCTCACGCTATGTGGGTTTCGATTTCCTGTCCTTATTTATACAAAACGGCATCCGATAAGCCAAATTAATATTCAAAAGGTTGATTATTTCAAGAAACAGGCGTCGGAAACAAAATAAAATTTTACCATGACGACGTCATTCCCACTTCCCAGATAATTTTATGAAAAAATCTAAATATACTATAAAAGTAAAATGTGACTGACTGATATATTAACACACAGCACAAACTTCTGAACGGATCGATCTAAAATTTGGCATGCGGTTAGCTAGCTGCGTAGAAACGTAGACATCCGCTAAGAAAGGATTTTTGGAAATTCAACCCTTGAGGGGGTAAAATCGGGTGTTGGAATTTGTGTAGTCTACGCGGACGAAGTCCCTGGCATAAGCTATACCTACCTATATAGATTTGGGCATGCGGCATGCCAATGCAAAGACAGGGAGATTGGAAAACAATAATCAATATAATCGTTTATTTATTTGCATAGATTGAGGTAGGTACAATATATGTTATGTTTCTGGGTATAGTAGCTACAATCTGCCATGGAGTGGTATGCAAAATAACTTATTAAGGTACAGTCGCCAAATATCGTCCCCTCTTTGTAAAAAAAGAATTAAAAAAAATATATCACGCGTAAAGTAATAAATAAAACGTCAAAGTTTAGGTAGATTTTAAAATTCCTTTATATTATTAGATAATCAAAAACCCGTTACCTTTGTCACAATTTTCACAAAAAGAGCTTTGGCAAAAAAGTAGAAATTCTCAAAATATTTTTCTGGGCACCTAATTACGTCTCGGGGACGATATTAGGATCACAATAATTAAGTATGTAAACTTAAATTGTATTTATTCTAATTTTACATTATTAAAATTCAAGTAAAACAGATAGCAGCAGCTCTAAATTTCACGAAGGAATAAAAAAACTCCATCATTATCATCATCATCAGTACAGTACTTAAACCTATATTATTCTTACCTGTATTGCTCGAGCCTGCAAGAGGAAGCCTCCAATAGGCGTGGGTGCGCCGAAAGGACTGCCGATGGTGACGTTGAGGGTGTCACCCTGTCTGACTTGTGCAGTCGATGTGAAGATGGCGTACGGTGGCACTGAGGTCTGGCCTTGGATGCCGCCATGTCTGGGTAGCTGGTCTTGGCAGGCCTGAGGAGTACGAAGAAAATGTTAAATGACTAATATTGCCCTTTCCTCTCCAACTAAGCGTGAAGCTTGTGCTAGGAGTAGGTACGACAATAGTGCAACGGGCGGGGTTTGAACCGTCGACCTTTCGGTTTTCAGTCCACTCCTTTACCTGTTGAGCTATTGAGGCTCTATAGGTGCTTGACAATTGTGATCGCCTAGTGGCTAGGATGTCCACTTATCGGAGGTCGGGGGTTCGATCCCGGGCCTCTAACTTTTTGGAATTATGTGCGTTTTAATTAATTAAATATCACTTGCTTTAACGGTGAAGGAAAACATCGTGAGGAAACCTGCATGCCTGAGAGTTCTCCATAATGTACTCAATGATGTGTGAAGTGTACCAATCCGCACATGGCATGGCCAGCGTGGTAGACTATGGCCAAAACACTTCTCACTCTGAGAGGGGGCCCATGCTGTGTAGTGAGCCGGTGATGGGTTGATCATGATAATGATGATAGGTGCTTGAAAAGAATAACAGTCGAGTTTCTGGCTGGTTCTTCTCGGTAGGAACATATTCTGTTTGAAGTCGGTTAAAAAGGAGCCCAAGGCATATTAAAATAATAACAATACATACTTAATATGTTTTACTTCGAAGGTTCTTACCAATGGCGGCGCTCCAGATCCATACTGTTGTGAATATTTGACAAGTGATAGTATTGTTATCAGCACCAGCTTCGTGCTTCGTTTTCGAGGCAACATGTCTGTTCAGATCTGAAACAAGGTTAATATAAGTTTAACTCTTTATAAAACACTCACATTTTGTCATAGAAAGCTGAGAAATGCTAAGATGAAAGAAGATTGTAAGGCCATTCACATAGCACGTAGGTACGCGGCCGAAAGTAATATACATCGGCCTTTAGAGCTTTGTAAAGCGTTGTCTCTGTCACTGATACCTATATGACGTTTTGTCGGTCTCGACGACAGGGACAACGCTCTACAAAATATCTGCTATCTCCTTCTAAAGGCCGATGTACATTACTTTCGACCGCGAACTGTTTACCAAATGATAGCCTGGGTAGGTTGAGACGTCGTCATCGACCTAATCAGTTCGATCCCGGGCACGCACTCCGAAAAGTTAGAGGTGTGTGATGCACTTCTGACTTTACGGGATTTGTCTTGCTTTAACGGTGAAAGAAAACATCGTGAGTAAACCTGTTTGCCCGAGAGCTCTCCGTATCCTACAGAACCTACAGTTTCATTTTGAGAGGAGATTTGACTCTGTAGAGGGCCATGATGATGTTGCTGATTAATTGTATAGTCCAGTTAAGTGCATATTAAGTAGGTAATAAAACGTTTTATTTTTATTAGTAGGTATTATAGATGCCCTAAACTAATAAACATTTTCGCACATTTTATAACTGTAGTAATATTATATTTTACGATTACGCTTAGCAAGAATGACTATGACGTGGTATTTTGTGTGATATGCCATTGTTCAGCGGTGCGTACTGACCTCTACTGACAATACAAGTAGGTACGCTGGACCTGCGATTGCCGACCTGTTTTGAAGTAATACTTGTTTCCGCCATTTGGCGCTGATAGCAACTGCAGCAGTGAGTGTCATATGAGCGTACTTACTCGGAATTAAATGCTAGTGATAAGACATCTTAGTGTGAACATGAAGATCATCATGACTGCAGAGCACGGATCTCCTCTCAGAGAAGGGTTTGACCACAGTCTACCACTCTGGGCATGTGCGGATTGGTAGACTTCACACACTTTTGAGAATATTATGGAGAACTCTCAGGGATGCAGTCTAGTGGTTGGGACGTCCGCCTTCTAATCGGAGGTCGGAGATTCAATCCCGGGCACGCACCTCTAACTTTTCGGAGTTATGTGCGTTTTAAGTAATTAAATATCACTTGCTTTAAACGGTGTAGGAAAACATTGTGTGGAAACATGAAAATACAAATGATTAATTTTAATTCCCGGTACACTCGGTGCGGAGTGCACACTTCTTCCAGCGTACTTGGAAAGTCCATTTCAGTGGCGGTGCGCTATAAAGGCAATAAAGGCGTGTACATAATTGCGAACGCGGAAGTGAGGCCGCGGTAAAAGTGAAGGGGTCCACCTGAATGTGGACTAGCCTTGAGGGATTGCAATTTGCAGGATATTATACATAAATAACTCATGAGTACCTAACGGTGAGTGAAGTAAAACTTGTAAAAACGCTATTTTATTATTAACTAAAATAGTAAAATGTTAATAAAACTGAAATACAAAGGTACTAATAGGATGCTTTCAAAATAAAAAAAATACCTTAGAATTTTTTTCTGCCTATCAGATTGCGTAAGGAATTCTGCTTTAGGTACGTTCCAAAACGCGAGTAGGTACCTACCTAGCTGACTAAAGGAAAACATCTTGAGGAAACTTGAGAGTTCTTTATAAATGTTCTCAAAGGTGTGTAAAGTCTGCCAATCCGCACTTGGCCATATCCCAGCCCCAGAAAACTCATCACTGGCCCAGTACTGGCCATTCCATTACAAGTTAGCCCTTGACTGCAGTCTCACCTGGTGCCAGTCTAAGATGGAAGCGGGCTTCGAACGAACTTGGAGCGAACTTGGAATGGATATGACAGTTTTATTAAGCCCCTATCGGTAATAGGTATCCCTTATCGGTTTCTACACGGCATCGTACCAGAACGCTCAATTGCTTATCAGCACAGCTTTGCCGTTAGGGCGGTAAGTACCCATCAGACCAGACAAGATGATGATGATGATGGTTATGATGATGATGGAAATAGGGTCTTGGACTGTAGTAATAAAATAAAGTGATTTTTGTTTACCATTCCACGCGGGCATGATTTGTATAGTATAATTAGATAAGGCTAGCTTTAAGTTTTATTGTAATATAGCGGTAGTTTATTGGTATTGGTTAATTCATTATTAATGAGAATAATTAAAAAAAAAACATAATTTTCATTTATTTTTTAAACTAGCTGCCCTGGCGAACTTCGTTCCGCCTAACAGTCTATTCAAATTTAATTTTTTCGTACTTCAAGGAATATTATAAAAAAAGAATTAGCGAAATCGGTTCAGCGGTTCTCGAGATTTGCGATGAGCAACACATTTAGTGATTCATTTTTATATTATAGAGATAATTAATTATTAATGTCACGCTGTACCTACGGAAAGCGATTAATGACGTCACATGGGGTAAACGACAAATATGTTTAACTTTTTTTTAACATAATTACTGCAGTCCAAGACCCTATTCAGGAACTTTTTAAGTGAAATGTAGAGCTAGGTACCTACTGTGACCTTACGTTAACAATAAAAAGGAAAAAAATGGTTAAACCCCTCGGCAGGTTAACATTGTTAACAAATTGGTCACGCAGCGTCACCTTGTATCGCAGTTTTTGTTAACCTTCACTGACACTTATCACTTGGCCGAATGGCGGCAGACTGATTTAGCGCGTCTGTTCCAATCATACTGCAAATAACTTAAATCATCGAAGGCATGATCACTACTCACTAGGTCTAACTTAAGTTTTTGAAGTTGAAAATTTCGTGTGTTTGTTACTCTTTCACGCAAAGACTACTGGACGGATTTGACTGAAATTTATAATGGAGATAGGTTATATCCTAGAGTTAACACATCCCGCAAAATCAAAGAGTTCGCGAGGGATTAAAACCCTATATCCACGTGGACGAAGTCGCGGGTATCATCTTGGATTACGCGCTCTAAGTAGCGCATTGTTTCGAGCTTTGTGATCGTGTTTGTATTTGATATAATGAAATGCGTTTGGAGTAGGTAAGTAGTTTCATTGAATGGTGCTTCGGAAATCTTTTTATAAATATCTAAATATATAACAGGCAGATGTGACTGACTGACTCACTGACTGATCTATGAACGCACTGCTCAAACTACTGGACGGATCGTGCTGAAATTTAGCATACAGATAGCTATTATGACGTAGACATCCGTTATGAAAAGATTTTTGATAATTCAACCCATAAGGGCGTAAAATAGGGGTTTGAAATTTTCGAAGTCCACGCTGACGAACTCGCGGGAATACCTAATAGACGTTATTACTACACCATACATAAAGCTTATATAAAATTTATGTCTCCGCTTTGTTGCAATGAGCAAAACTAATGAACGAATCAACGGAGGTCAGCGAGATATCGGCGACCTTGCCTCTGTAATGTCAGCAACTGCTCCAGATTTATCTAATGGTTACTTTGCTTTACTTGCGCTAAATACGGGTAAAACTATTTTTTTAAGAAATTGGCATGGCATGGAGTTATTCAAGGGGCGGCAACAAGACCAACAAATTTCTGAAAGGCCGGCAACGCATTGGCGGTTTTTATTATCGATAGAGAAACATTGCGACATTGTCCCATAAAAAATTTGGATTCCAACTCCTCAATCCTGATGCTGCAGGAGACATGACCACTAAAACTTATGAGATTTAGAAAATGTCGGTTATAAAATGATATTGAAGGTACCTAAACCTACCAGGTAAAGACTTTGTCATTGACCTCGAAAACCGAACTTCTCAACACTGATGCTGTAAGGAATTGCATTCCTAAATCGTGGTGATCCCACGGGATTTTCATGAATCATCGTTAAAATGTTTTACGTTGGTACAAAGATAACTTGCATCCCGGAGACGGGCTACTATGAATAGGCTACTTTTCGTCCTGGTAAATTTCCCACGGGATTTTTAAAAACCTAAAACCACGCGGGTGAAGCTGCGGGCATCAGCTAGTATAAAATATATGACGACCAAACTATTTACAAATACCTAATTTAGACAAGGTCCGCAATTTGAAAAACCAACGCTGCATGCTCGCGATGCTCGCGGACAACTTTAGTGGTCCGCACACCCACGCGCCCTACTAGTAAAAAAAAACCGGCCAAGTGCGAGTCAGGCTCGCGCAATGAGGGTTCCGTACTACAGTCGTATTTTTTTGATATTTTGCTCGATAATTCAAAAACTATGATGCATAAAAATAAATAAAAATCTGTTTTAGAATGTACAGGTGAAGACCTTTCATATGATACCCCACTTGATATAGTCACTCACTTCGAAAGTTGAAAATACTAATTATTAGTTCATGACCACAGTTTAATTTTTTTGTGTGATCTAACCCTAAATTCACGGTTTTCAGATTTTTCCCCAAATGTCAGCTATAAGATCTACCTACCTGCCAAATTTCATGATTCTAGGTTAACGGGAAGTACCCTGTAGGTTTCTTGACAGACAGACAGACAACAAAGTGATCCTATAAGGGTTCCGTTTTTCCTTTTGAGGTACTGAACCCTAAAAATATAATACTTACGCAACATGTTATAAGTACCTACCTATGTCAATATTTTTACGCAGAACATAATATTTTTTTACTAATGTGAAATAAACAGTAAGTAGGTATGGTATACCTACTCCGGAAGCTTTATTATAGAAATAGCTATGTAAATTAAGTAGATATACATAAAAGCTGTTAAAACTTATAAATTATAATATTTAAATAACATTGACCGGCATATTTAAATTTAGAGAGGAAGCGAAAAGCATGTGAAAACTGAAATCCAAGGAGATTCCCGTGCAAAAACCCCCCAAAAATAGAACTTTTTCAACTTTATTTGATTCAGTTCTATTTTATTTAATTTTTCTTTGGTCTGATTGTAGTAAGTAAGTTAGTTCTAGTAGGTAGGTAATACAATAAATAAGAAAAAATAGGGTTCCGTACTTAGAAGAGATGCCGAATTGTTTGTCAGGCGCTACCGATGAATTAATATGAGTGTATTTTAAATCAAATAACATCGAAATACATTATTTTTCCAAATTAATCCACTTTACCATTTCAGCGTTTTGTTTTTGTCATCCTATTATAGTATGGTATCTACTTGTACCTACCTACCTACTATTTTTAACCACCTTCCCAAAAGGAGGTCATCATACCTACGACGTATCTTTCCAAGGTAGGTACCTACCTACCTAACCTATCTATCTACGGTCTAAGTACGAAACCCTCGTTCTGACTAGTATTTTGTATTGTTTAGTCTATTACAGGTCTGTCTAGACATTCAGACATCCAGCGTTTTCTTCGTTGTAATAAATAAATAAAATATACGATTATGGCAGCGTAATAAGGGTTGTTACCTAGTTCGATTCGTGACTTGTAGTTGTATCTAGGACGCGAAGGGTCAAGAAACGCGACAAAGAAATAATTAATAAGGGGAAATGGGCCAAGAAATGTAGAACGCCTTTAACGTATAACACTACCATACTAATGATTTTTGGTGCTTTCAGTCCTTCGCTAACTTTATCGGGGTAGTTAATCGCTTGATAAAATATAAGGCGCATCGCTCACTGCACCGCAAAGTCGAGACGAATATGGATGATGACTACCTACTAGTCAAATCAGTGACTTTTCGAAACTTCAAAACGCTTGCTTAGTAAGGGAGCTTGTATGAAATATAAAGATAGGACATCATAAACGTTTGACGTAATTTGACGTCCTACTTCCTTTTTAGTTAAATCGATACTTTAAAATGGTTAGCCAACGCCACGAGCATAATAGTCACGAGCATAAGCTAGTAATTAAATACGTAAAAAATACGTAAATAAAAGCTAGTAATTAAATACGTAATAATAAACGTAAACTAACAACAGTTGATTTTACGAATTTTAGAAGACCCTTTAGAAGATAAATTGATTTTGACATAGTCATCATCCCAATCGAGACGGGCGCGGCGGTGTGGCGTCGAAGGGCGAGTGGAATTAGGCGTAGTAAGATATCAACGCGCGAGCAGCATGCTTTCTTATTGATTGTATTTAGTCATAACTAGATGATGCCCGCGACTTCGTCCGCGTGGATTTAGATTTTTAAAAATCCCGTGGGAATTCTTTGATTTTCCGGGATAAAAAGTAGCCTATGTCACTCTCCAGGTCTTAAACTATACCTACCCATGCAAAAAATCACTTTCCGTAGCTCCGTTGCGACGTTATTGAAGGACAAACCAACAAACCAATAAATTAAGAAACCAACAAACAAACACACTGTTGTAATAGATTGTAGCAACATTATGGAATGACAGCCCGCCAGAGTATAATATAGTCTATGGCCAGAGCTAGATCGATGGTTTTGACAGGTGGCTCTGGGTTGATTGTTGTATGGTTGGCTTGTAAAATGGTTTTATAAATTGGTTATTGGATTCTGTAGTTTTAATAAAGTGCCTAATGCTATTACTTCTTTCTACACACACTTTCGCATTTATAATAGGGGTAGTGATAAGGCACCTTTAATGTCGTCAACCAAACAATATTACAAAATAGCACTTGTGAGCGTAGTTTCAATTAGTAACAACAATCTATTCTTTTGCGCCTCCTCTAAGTACCGATAACATTTGCTTGTTGAGCGCCCGCTGCGCCATGCCTCGAGCCTAACTCTTGGTCCTGTGAGCGATACGCTTTAGGTTAGGTTATGTAACCTAATATAAAGCATTTAGCCAGTGGACTAGGTATTGAGCTAGGATTTCATAATTCATTAGTTAGTTCAGGAGTCGCTTAGTAATTTGGTTCAGTCTTGTATCCTTGAAGTAAAGTTCAGATTGTGCTATTACAATCTACCTACCTATGTTAATTTATGATTGCGCTTGACTGCAATCACACCAAGTTGTAAGAGATGATGCAGCATAAGGCGGAGCATGTGTGCCTGGAATGTCTTCTGAAAGTACTCTTCTTTTGAAAGTACTTTCAAAAAAAGAGTTGGGCCATTATGAATATGCGAACCGAGTCATAAATCATTACGATTATAGAGTTGTGTGAATGTCGCAGAAGTCGTTATCGATAAAGGGATGTCGTTCGGACATCGGACGCAGGTAGGTAGCTAATAATGAATTGTTTCCCCTCGCTCTTTATGTATAAATCCGGCAAATTGCTATTGCGCTGGAACCATGTCTCATTAACATTGAAATGACGTCATTTTGACATCAGCCGAAATAAAAATATACCATCAGCTCGAAACTTCAGTCTAGTTTTGACGTCACTGAAATGGCGACCACGCGCATTCGCAATTTGCGGGACTTATAACCTGTTATCGACTCTCGACAAATCCTTCTTTTTGCTGTTACACACAACACCCGAGCATCATGTTCCAGTTCCAAAAGGCCTGTAAGTGCGAGTGAGAGGTCTGAAAAAAATATTATCCCCCGTTCGCACGTTCATAATGGTCCAATCATAATTGTTTTTTTTATTTAGTCATGGAAGAGGTAACTGAGATTGAGGAATAGTTGAATAACTATTCCTCAATCTATATGCTATCTACAAAAAATATACTTACCAGGTAGCTACCCTATTTATACTTACCAGGTAGGTACCCTATTTTTATTCATAGGATATCTAAGTACTATATAGGTAGGTACAATACATAAATTAAATATGTAATGTAAATATTACGTAATCTAGGTACATACTGACACTGTATTTCGCTCGCCCAATAAACAGGTGTACCTACATAACATATCAATAACGAAGGCTATTATTACATGTTCCTATATGTGTTATCCTTTATCCTTATTAAGTAGTTGGTATATAGTTCTTTACCAAACCACATGAGTAGACCAAACTATCAAAATTCAAAGAATTCGTTGTTCATATACCATTAGCCTCAAGGTCCTCACTAAAACCGGTTTTGGCGCGTTTTTGCGTTACAACATTTTACGATTGTTTACTAGTAATAAAATAGGATTTTGGAAAAAGGCGTAAACTTAATTCCTTCGAATTACTTATCAACTAAATTACCATAATCTCCACCGTCTTTTATTTAAATAAAATATTCATTGGCTTCTTCTTCTTAAGCAATCAGCAGATAGTTAGTAATCGGCAATCATCATTATCATTATCAAGAAATACACATCCACTGCTGGACATAGGTCTCTTGTAGTGACTTTCACACGCGACGGTCTTGCGCCGCCGCCATCCATTGGTTCGTCTGGGCAATCAACTTATGCAAATAGAGGCGTAGTAAAGGAAAGTTGGCGCATTGCGGAAAACGAGGGACGACTGATCAACCAATCGCGTGCTCTCGCATGGTAGAAATTCCCTTGCTTAAAATCGACACTGCACCATTGCTCAAGTGGGTTTCCTCATCACTGTATTAAATTCGTTAGTTCGTAATCCATACTAATATTATAAATGCGAAAGTGTGCCTGTCTGCTAGTCTTTCACGGCCCATCCGTTCAACCGATTTTGATGAAATTTGGTACAGAGATAGCTTGCATCCCGGTGAAGGACATAGGTTACTTTTTATCCCGGAAAATCAAAGGATTCCCACGGGTTTTTAAAAACCTAAATCTCTACTCCTACTACCTCTAATACGGAATAATACTGTGCTCTAGCTTTACTAAAAAAACTTCAATGTAAAATCATGACTGTGTAATCCAAAGAATAGGTTTGTTGGTAACCCTACATTAAATTGTAAAGGTAACGGTACGCATTTTACCACCATACTTTTACTAACTAACTAGGCAGGTATTTCTTATAGAAAACGCTCACGTCACGTCAGCTTGCGTGACCGTGTCGCCGAAATTCCTTAACGTGGGTATCTAAAGTCTCACACACACTACAGTGCGACAAGGCTCTCTTGGCACTTGAATGACATTGACAGGAGGGCGCTGTTGGAGCACAATTAGGCTTAGAATATTCAAACAACAACAAAGGGCACACTTGACGGCAACGTTAGTTCCGATTTTTGCCACGCGCCAAGATAGCCTTGTCGCACTCTAGGTATTCACCCAATGTTTTTTTCTTTTTCTTATTTTGCTCTATGGCTTTTATTAGTGCCACACCAGCACAACGCACTTCGCCAATGTCACATGAAAGTTTTTATTTTTAACTAGCTTATGCCCGCGACTTCGTCCGCGTGGACTACACAAATTTCCAACCGCTATTTTACCCCCTTAGGGGTTGAACTTTCAAGAATCCTTTCTTAGCGGATGTCTACGTTATAATAGCTATCTGCATGCCAAATTTCAGCCCGATCCGTCCAGCAGTTTGAGCTGTGTGTTGATAGATCAGTCAGTCAGTCAGTCACCTTTTCCTTTTATATATTTGTATATTATTATATATAGATAGGCTACGTAGACTCGCGTGCGGTTTAGTTACGATGCAGTTTCCACTGCGCTGTTATCGCGCTTTTTGTCTGTAGAAGCCTTTATTTACTGAGTATTTACTAATCGTTTGTTACCTTGTCTCTACAAATGATTGCGTGGGAACAACCATTGTGTTGGTGATTGCATTAATCTATAGTAAGTTTTCTTATAACCACCATCTTACAGACCCATTTAACTAGTTCCGCTGGCTTTTGGCGTTGATAGTTCACAGAGTTTACTACACTGCACTAGGTGTCTAAGGCGCAACGCACACTAACAGAGTCAAAGGGCGTTTTTATTGATAAAAAGACAAACTTTATTTACATTGGTATTCGCGACGGTGCGTTTTTGACGAATTCCTATTCTACTTGTGAAAACCTATCATTAGCTTGTAGTTACTTAATTTTAAGATTATATATTATATATTTCCCAATAAAATAAAAATAAAATAAAATCAAAGACTTCCCGCGGGATTTTCAAAGTCCCATCTGTTTAACCAATTTTGGTTCCGAGCTAGGTTGAATCCCGAAGATGGACTAGGCTTCTTTTTAGGGTACCGACGGGACCCTATTACTAAGCCTCCGCTGTCCGTCCATCCGTCCGTCTGTCTTACAGCGGGCTACATCTCCGCAACCGTAGAAACCGTAGGTAGAAAGTTGTAATTTACACAGGGTGTACCTATATTTATATTGCCGCTATGTGACCCTCCCCAGTGACGCTGTAGCGGCCAGTAAGGCCTACGCAGCATAGTCAATCCGAAAAAACAAACGGATTTTGTATAGAAGCTAAATCCACGCGGTTGACGTCATTGTCATCATCTAGTGAAGTTGGAAGAATTAAGTTTAGTGTAGGTACCTACTTACCTAATTTAACTAGGTATCTACTTGTTTCTGCTGTGTACTGTGTAGGTCACGAATCACAATGCAAGTCTTTTTGTCTTGTCCCTCTAAATATAAAATAATGACGCATCGTTTGGAGTGTGGACGCATCCATCTGTGATAATGACTATTCCCACGCCATCATAAATATTATTTTGTATAAACAATACGATGTCTCTGATGCAAGGCGGGAAAACACGGCATCTGGTAAATATGGAGATTGAAGGCCCTTGGATTCTCGACCAAATCGCTCAGAAGTCGATAGCAGAGTGAACAGAAGTGTTGAAGCTTCAAACAAGTGTTTGAAAACGCACTGGCACCATAGTCTAAGTTCTACATTATTAAACTGTGACTGGCATACGAAGTTGCTAATCTGTACACAATCTAAGTAGAGTAATAATATTGTTATCCTTTTGCACGGAAAGTATTATGAAAGGGATAGCAATACATTTAGCATTTAGAACTATCATTTTAGAGATTAAGTACTCAGAATCTACAATACAACCCGTAATATGGATTTTAGACGCTTTGAAGTTCGGGTTTTCACTTGTGCCTCACGGCTTCAATTTTAGTTCACGGTAAGAACGTCCTATGCAGAGTCTATCGCTTACGCGTTTTTGCTTGAAGGTTTTTACCTTTTAAGTTAGCTAAAAACTACTAGACCACATGAGTAGATTCCTACTCGTGTGACTGCACCTGCGAGATTTTTGCCTGCTTGGTTACTAGGATTTTTTCGTCACCTGGCAACTATATTATGAATTGTACACGCATACTCGTGCGCTAGTATGATGTCCTGCCATGATTGTGCTGTCGTTTTGTATATTTTGTCAAGGTCTGCACGCATACGTAGTCGAAATTACAAGGACACGTCGAGTAGACGAAGCTATTTGCCTCCTTGTTTCTTATCGCTGGGATATGGCACCCTTCCTGCATCAGTTTTCCCCTCAACTTTTAATATCTGACCTTCAAGTCAAGAGTGAATACAGGCATTTCCTAAGTTCTAGGCAAGCGCGCTCCATTTTAGGCTGCATCATCACTTGCCAGCAGGTCTGATTACAGTCAAGCGCTAGTCTATAAATTAGTTTTTAGTAGCCTCTAGTTCTTTTTAATAGTCTCGATAGCTCAACGGTTATAGGAGCGGACTGAAAACCGAAACGTCGCCGGTTCAAATCCCACCCGTTGCACTATTGTCGTACCTACTCCTAGCACAAGCTTTACGCTTAATTGGAGGGGAAAGGGAAATATTAGTCAGCAATTTGGCTAATATTCTTTAAAAAAAAAACTATAAATTGAAAAAAAAACGGGCATACAACTGTGATGCAATGACAATACGATATCAATGCAAAGGTAAGTAAAAAATATCTAGTCTGTCGCTAAGATCAAGTAATCCATTGTTTAACACGGGTATAATCCGGTAGGTATATATCTATTACCTACCTATCTATGCGTGGGAACATAGTATAACAATAGGTTTTTCCTTGTTAACTTGTAAAAAACACAAACAATCTTAAGGTCGTACCTACTTACCTATTAACTTAACGGAATTTGTAAACATCATTAGGATCAAAATATTTTTTCCGTCCTTTTTAGCAATATTAAAAAGAAAAAGATGCAGATATCTTCTCTTAATTTAGTTTAGAGAAAGACATCAGAATCGATGCCAGTCGCGGAAGGAGACGTGGGCAAAAGCTAGAGAACATAAGTAGATATTTAAAGAAATGAGGAAAACATGGAAGATGACAACAGACAGATGAAGCCGGCCGGGAAAATCCCACATTTTAATTGGTGTGCCAATGTCGAGCACATTGTGAAAACTGTCACGATCCAATAATTCTATACAAGGAACATACATATCGTACAATAATAATTTCCCTGTGGAAAACAACGCATCATTGTTGTTTTCCTACCTAATTAAGATTTTTAATAAGTACTTGCGACCTTTTGTTTTTTAGTGTTTCACTTCCGAAAACCTGTACACCCATTTAGGGTGGTGTCACAGATGAAAATCTTACATTTGTACTTTGTTTTTATCTGTGACATCAACAAAAAATACATGCATTTTCTTTCTTTCTTTCTTTCTTAGTTTAGTCCAGTCCATCTGCAACACAGCCATTCCTATGTAGGCATATTTAAATTTTGAAAAAGGTACTTAGGTATGTTTCAGGCAGTTAAGTACCTACTTACCTCACGAAATTTAATAGTGAGAAAAAAATTTGGAATTTCTAGAGGATAGAGATACCGCGTTTAATAGTATTTTATAATATAATCGTTATTATTAGATTTCTTAGATAGTTTCTAATCTAAGTAAATAAGTAAAACTAATCTACTTACTTTTAGGTAGGTAGGTAAGTATAATGTAATTAATTAGCATCGAAGGATCAGTACCTACCTACAGGGTGTAACCAGAACGCTAGCGAAAACGAAGACAGGTAATAAATAGTACTGATGATTACCTACTGATAGGTATACCACAAAAAAAAACGCGAAAAATATATTTAAAAAATCCTATATTTTGTAAAAGTTCACGATAAATTACAAATAAAACATCTGACTGACGCTAGAGGTCAACGAACGTTACGTAAGTAGACCACTCGGAGTCAATGCCGGTTGGTCCGGCCTTTGAATAACCCCATGTTGTAATCTAGTGGGAACACCACCGATGGTAGTTGGTGCCACAGTTTGCACGTTGCAGAGGCGTCTTTACCTATGGTGCAGGGTGTGCGGCGCACACGGGCGCTGGGTCTAAGGGGGCGCCGAGCGCCCTCTAATGCGACACCTCCAAAGATACGTCGATGCCGGCGCTCTCAAAGACCCTGCGCTCGTGTTATGGCCGACGCCGTCATTATTTAAAATTGCACCATTTGCATCCGAATTTCCGTTTGAAAATATAACTGTTAGTATTCCATTTTGACCCTGCTCCTACTAGACTAGAGGGCGCCAGGGTACTGGTTGCACACGGGCGCCACAAGGGCTAGAGCTAGAGACGCCTCTGGCACGTTGGTTACACCCTGAATATTCAGTTCTTAACACTAAATGTCAATGTCAAGATATTACTCGAGCAAGCGGCTTTTATTTACCGCCTACCAGCTACTCAAACTCAGGTAGGTATAACCTTGCCACGTAACATCCGGTTAACATTTTATTGCGTTTGGTTATGACTAAAACTCTAATCTAAAATGGCGATTAGTGCGGAAACGCGTAACATTGGTTTTCCGAATTATTATTCTATTTCCGTACGCACATAGCGGGTTTTTGTAGACTAGATTATTTTATTTAGATAGGTAGGTACCTATGTGATTTTACCACATACTTACGTGACAAATTATCTCTGGTGTTACGGGTCCCCCAGTTACCAGTAAGGAGGTACTAAGTAGGCACAGTATACTCACAGTAGGTAGGTACCTACTAGGCCTATTTTATTATACACTAGCTTATGCTCGCAACTTCGTCCGCGTGGACTATACAAATTTCAAAATCTCATATCATCATATTTAGATTTGTTCTGTGTGTTCACGCGCGAATCGCGAGCAAATTCACGGCAGCGATTCGCGAGCGGGCTATGTCGAAGCGGCATAACCACGGTATTGCCGTTTGCCGGTGTTCCAAAGACTGGGGTTCGTGACTTTAGTCTGAAGCGGGCCCATCGGATTATTTATTTTCTTCTCCTAAATTTGAAGCGGGATTTAGAGAGTAAAATTTTTCATGCAATAAGGGACTGCAAGTGGCGATCTTAAGCCATTTTAAAGTCAACGGTTTTGCCTATTTTTATAAAGACATAAAAGAGGTTCCAATCAATCCAATCCATCAGCCTGTTTGCGTCCACTGCTGGACATAGGCCTTTCCAAGAGCACGCCACCAAACACGGTCCTCAGCCTTCCTCATCCACCCGCTCCCCACCACCTTACCGTAATCGGGAATAGCAGGGCTGCCGGAACTGGGAGGACTTTGTCTGTTGGCGCTGCTCATTAGAAGTAATGCCCATACTGACCACGCTGGGCAGGCGGGTTGGTCAGCGCAGGGCTGTAGGCCATTAAAAGAGGTTAATTTAACTTAATTCACAGAGGTCTAAAGTGTGTTGATATTTAACAAGATAAGTACCTATACCAACTTGTACTTACTAGATAAGATACAAATTGCTAACCAGTTTACCTCCCAGCGCATGTTTCGCATACCCACCTACATACGAAGCCTTCGGTGCCGAACTAATTCATCCTGTCTACTTGAGCTCTTCTGGCATCTACGCGTTATTGAGTATTGAGAAATCAGCATCGCATGTGGTGGATTTCGAAGCGTAGGTATAGTTTTTATTCTTAAAATTCAAGATAAAATAATAGACAACTTCCACGATTTTCTATACATACATTAATAAATTACATACATACATTTTAAGAGCATAATATTATTATTCACCACTGCTCATAGTTTCATAGTTACTTACTTCATAAGTCTGTCTCGTTTCAACTATAAGTCTGAGCATACTGCAAAGATAAATTAGGTATTGCTCTACAGATATTTGAGTCAGGGTAAAGATCTACAGGCCCTTATATCTCATGTGGTCTGCGGTAGTATATATGAAGCGTAGGTATAGGTAGATACTTCTTTCCAAAATCAAAGTAATCTAATCTAATCAGGAGCAGCGCGCGCAGGGGTGATTCGCTAGCGCAGTGTTCAACGATGAATGATAGCCACTGAGCTCATTAGATATTTATTTTTAACCCATTGAAGGTTTTCTACGAAAAATCATTTTACTCACTGTCTGAAACTCACTGAAACTGCAAGGTAGAACGGACCATTGTCAAATGAGCTCGGTGGCTATCATTCATCGTTGGACACTGAGTTAGCGTAGGTATCCATATCCATACTAATATTATAAATGCGAAAGTGTGTCCGTCTGTCTGTCTATATGATAGCTTTTCACAGCCCATCTGTTCAACCGATTTTGATGAAATTTGGTACAGAGTTAGCTTACATCTCGGGGACAAACTACATTTTATCCCGGAAAATCAAAGAGTTCCCCCACGAGATTTAAAAAAAACCTAAATCCACGCAGACGAAGTCGCGGGCAACGACTAGTTCGCAATAAAGTGCTATCGAAAAGACGGAAATCTTTTTATACTTATTTACATTTACCGAAGTAAGTAGGTACTTAATGTTGAATCAGTACAATTATTTTTAGTTTAAGTACATTGTCATAGGGTATTATAAAATGACGTGTTTCAAGTCGTCATATTAATAAGGAAAATAAAGCTTTATTATTGTGAAGAGATAAAGACATTAATGAATAATTCATCCTCAGCCGTGTTGTGGCTCTGTATATCGCTGTGATTCAAGGACCTGGGGCAATTAATTGGCTCGAATTAATACTTAATTGTACTTACGACTTTTATGTTAACTATTTCCTTATTACCTATACTTCAAAATAATACTAATAAATTATAATAGAAACACTTTTTCTACGCCTAAGGCACAACGCACGCCTACAGAGTAGAGTGGACGCGCACTGGATAATTTTTATAACAACTAAGGCAGTGGTCCGACCGTCGACGATGAACGAGAAAAGAGTAGAACTAGAAACTATAAACGAGTTGGCGATCAGCGGGAAGTGAGTGTGTAGTTTCGATAGTTTTGTCCCCGGGCTAGCGAGTGTGCAAGTGCGACGAGCGATTACTCGCGCCATTCGCCCGCGGTCGCTCGGTCCTATGCAAACCTGCGCGCGCGTTACATGCCTCAAGCGAGTGAACATCGCTGAACGTATATCGCTGAGCGAGTTTATTTTTGAAAGCTCGTCGCTCGGCGACAAAACTAGTAAAGCGAGTCGTCGCTAGCAGTGTGAACTGCAGTCAGAGAGCAACTTTTAATATATGCATCTCTTTCGTTTACACGGAATGTACATTTATTGTGCGTTTCTTGAGAGAGAAAATCGCCGATAGTCGTTCTCTCGACATACGGTTGTGTTTTTGGTATCATCATCATGATCAACCCATCGCCGGCTCACACATAAGGATAGAAGAACAAGTTTGACAACAAATACTTCCTTTTCAACAGCTGTTGCCCCAGAATGGCCCAGAGACGGATGAGAAACTCCTAGGAGACACTAGACACGTTTGGAAGGGGGACGAGTGACGAGTCGAAGTACCTATTGCCTGTCTGTCAAGTATGTCAAGACGAGGGAATCACAACCTATAGAGTACAAGTACGGGG